>NW_028081088.1:313020-476374 GCF_014824575.4 Sturnira hondurensis
TCTTTCAGCAGCATAATTTACAACAGCCAAGAGTTGGAAGCAACCTAGGTGACCGTCAGTAAATGAATGGATCAAAAAACTATGGTACATATACACAATGGAATTATATGCAGCAGAAAGAAAGAAGGAGCTCCTACCTTTTGGAACATCATGGATGGAACTGGAAAGCATTATACTGAGTGAAATAAGCCAGGTGTTGAAGGACAAATACCATATGATCTCACCTTTAACAGGAATCTAAACAATGAAACAAACAAGCAAGCAAAATACAACCAAAGACACTGAAATAGAGAACAGGGGGACAGCAACCAGAGGGGAGAGGGGAGGGAATTTCAGGGGAAATAGGGGGCAGATTTAGAGGAAAAAATATAAAGGATACATGGACAACAACTAAGAAGGGTGGAAATGGGAGGGTGGGGGGGCACGGGGGGTTGGATGGGATGGGAGTAATAGACAGAAAACTGTACTTGAAAACTAATTAAATAAATTTTTAAAAATGATACAATGAGGCAGCTGCACATTCAGCAGTAAAATCCCCTGAAGGAACATGACTCACTATCACTGTCTGGTTCTCTTCAGATTTCACTCTTCTGTCTTCCAGTGATTCATAATTATGCTCCAATTACTCCAACACTGGGTCCCTATTCTCTACAGTCACACTCTGTTTTTTGCTCATACTCTGATCACTTCATGTAGGAAGTGGTGTCAGGTAGTACTTCATGTTTCCTGAACATCAACTTCTTTCACTTTTAATTCTCCCTCTGATTGTGAGTGTTGACTCCTCTTGATGTGTTCAACACTGGTGATTTTCAAAGGGATGTTTCATTTTAAAATATTTTATTTATTCACTTTTAGAGAGGGAAATGGAGGGAGGAGAGAGAAACATCAATGTGTAGTTGCCTCTAGTGCCTCCCACAGGGGACCCGACCTTTAACCCATGCATGTATCCTCACTGGAAATTGAACTATCCACCCTTTGATTCTCAGACCAGCACTCAATCCACTGGGCCACAGCAACAGGGAAGCCTTTTATTTTTAATCCCTCTATTTTTATGACAATTTACTATAAATTACTCTAGTAGGTCATGCAGCCATCTTAAGGAGCAATTGGGTCACTGAGGAGGACACAGGGAGAAAAGAAGGCATTAATTCTTTCATTTTTCATGTTGTTATTTTATGATCTTCTCAGGAGAACATTATTTTCATTGCTTTAAGAGAGAGAGAGGGGGGAGAGGGAGAGAGAGAGAGAGAGAAAGAGAGAGATGTTGCTTCCTGAACACACCTGGATCTCGAATTGAACCTGTATCCTTTCAGTTATAAGGGGATGTTCCAACCCACTAAAGCAAACTGGCCATGGTTGAGGAGTAATTCATAGTAGACATACTTCCTTGGGCAAGTCGCACACTGGGACTATGTCCTTCATGTCACTGTCCAACCACACAGCTCCCCATATATCAGGAGGACATGCAAATATGGCCTCTCTTCTCATGAAAAGCAGCCCAGTCCTGACCCTGCAGCTCTGGGACAGGATGCCAACCCTATAGGAGACCATTCTACATGGCATGGGCCCAGCTCCCAGTGAAAAGCAAGGTCCAATGCACAGGACCAACGCCCATGGATAGGTTCTCCTGTGGGGAATTAGGCCTGCATTGTACCTAGACTGCTATGAGACTCGCTTTTGCTAAAACTCCCTCACCCTGAATTGAGACAGAAAATGTTTACTGTAACTTCCTAAAATCCATGCTAAACTTTCCAAGGATGAGTGTAACCAGTTCACCACTGTGTCCATTGCATTTGCAAATATTCTTCTTCTGTGATGTGAATAGCAGCATCATATTCTTTTTTTTCTATAAAAAATAACCAACTCCCTTTTCCCTGCAGCCTCTGTGGTTGTGGGAGGGTACGCATGGAGCTCCGGACTCGACGTTTTGGACTTTGAACAGATGCAATGTCAGGATGACTTGAAAGTAGGGCATCCTTGGCCATCTTGAAGAGAGGAAATTTGTGGCAGGTGGACAGTCTATGGAGTTTTTCAGATCATTCCAACTGAAGATGCATGTCTCCATTTAAATGCCATTTCTCAGTGAGCCCATCTCTGACTTCCCAAAGAGGGAGGGGAAGATGGCGGCGGAGTGGGACAAAGGATTTCACTTCCCTTCACAAGCCGGAGAAAAACCAGGCTGCTCTGCAGAGGAGCACAGTGAACACCCAACAGGGACCCAGCATATGGGACGGAAGGACCCCAGAAAGTATAGCGGACACTGAATGACCAGAGGTTGAGGAGAGGAGAAGGACCTCAGATCAACAAGTTATGAGGGAACAGCACAGAGGCCGCAGGCCCTTCACCGGGCAGTGCCAGGGCCCTGGCAGAGCCACCTTGATCTCTGAGAGCCCAGGGAGGGCAAGAACGACAACACTATGAGAGGACTAGTCACCAGCATCCTCTCTAACCAGCAGGGCACAGATTGGAAAACACCAGGAGAGATCGGTCTGCCTGTAGTGGCAGAGAGAGGAGTGGCATTGGGAAGCAAACCAGAGAGCTCTGATAACCCGTGGAGTCAGGCTGTGGTTGCCAGTTTGGGGAACTGAGGGACCTCCGCATTCCCAGTAGCCTGAGCCGGCGCTCCCACAGTCTTGGGGAGCTTCGGGATACTGGCAGTGCCCCCTGAAGAGCACCAGTCACCAGCTCCCTCCCTACCCAGCCGGGCACAGACTGAGAAGCACTAGGAGTCTGGCATGGTTACCCAGCTTGGAGGTCTGGGAATCCCGTGCATTCCTGGTGGCGCGCATTCCCGGTGGCGTGCTTTCCCGATAGCAAGGGAATGCAGCCGGGGACTCCAGCCAGCGCTCACACAGTCTCCGGGAGCAGCACGCTACTGACAGGGCCCCTGGGGGAGCGCCAATAGCCAGATCCATCCCTACCCAGCAGGGCTCAGACTGAGAAACACTGGGAGTCCGAGGTGGTTACCAGCTTGGAGGTCTGGGAGTCCCCTGCATTCCCAGTGGCTCGAATTCCCGATAGCAGGGGACTCCAGCGGGTGCTCACACAGCCTCGGAGAGGTGCAGGCTGCTGGCAGGGCCCGTGGAAGAGCGCCATTCGCCAGCTCCATCCCTACTCAGCTGGGCTCCGACTGAGAAGCACAGGGAGTCAGGCTGTCGCTGCCAGCTTGGAAGAATTGTGAGTTGCTCTGTGTGTGCAACCACAGCACTGGGAAAGGTCCAAGCCCAAGCCTGCGAGACCAGGAAAGCCTGGCCGGTAGTGCGTGCCCTCACACCAGGTCAGAGCTGGGAAGTCTGGGGAAAAACCTGCTCTCAGCGGGGCACTGGAGAGCGGCACCATTCTGGATCTTGGGAGGGCACTGGTGAGACCAGCTAAGTTTACCGCGAGGGGAGAAAGGCCACACTAATAGCCCCTCAGGCTGCTGCAGCTAGGGAGACCAGAAGAAAAGGTTTGACCAGCTGCAAACCAACAAGAGGAGTAGGTGGAAGTGGAGAACACCAAGATACGTGCAGGAGACTGCACCACTGAATCTCACGAGCATCTTACCACAGAAGTTCACACCATAAACCCAGCAACCTAGAACAGATCACTTAAAGAAGATGCAGCTAANTGATAATCCATGGAGTCAGGCTGTGGTTGCCAGTTTGGGGAACTGAGGGACCTCCGCATTCCCAGTAGCCTGAGCCGGCGCTCCCATAGTCTCGGGGAGCTTCGGGATACTGGCAGTGCCCCTGGAAGAGCACCAGTGACCAGCTCCCTCCCTACCCAGCCGGGCACAGACTGAGAAGCACTAGGAGTCCGGCGTGGTTACCAGCTTGGAGGTCTGGGAATCCCGTGCATTCCTGGTGGCCCGCATTCCCGGTGGCGTGCTTTCCTGATAGCAAGGGACTGCAGCTGGGGACTCCAGCCAGCACTCACACAGTCTCCGGGAGCAGCACGCTACTGACAGGGCCCCTGGGGGAGCGCCAATAGCCAGATCCATCCCTACCCAGCAGGGCGCAGACTGAGAAACACTGGGAGTCCGAGGTGGTTACCAGCTTGGAGGTCTGGGAGTCCCCTGCATTCCCAGTGGCTCGAATTCCCGATAGCAGGGGACTCCAGCGGGTGCTCACACAGCCTCGGGGAGGTGCAGGCTGCTGGCAGGGCCCATGGAAGAGCGCCATTCGCCAGCTCCATCCCTACCCAGCTGGGCTCCGACTGAGAAGCACAGGGAGTCAGGCTGTCGCTGCCAGTTTGGAAGAATTGTGAGTTGCTCTGTGTGTGCAGCCACAGCACTGGGAAAGGTCCAAGCCCAAGCCTGCGAGACCAGGAAAGCCTGGCTGGGAGTGCGTGCCCTCACGCCAGGTCAGAGCTGGGAAGTCTGGGGAAAAACCTGCTCTCAGCGGGGCACTGGAGAGCGGCACCATTCTGGAACTTGGGAGGGCACTGGCTAGACGAGCTAAGTTTACGGCGAGGGGAGAAAGGCCACACTAATAGCCCCTCAGGCTGCTGCAGCTAGGGAGACCAGAAGAAAAGGTTTGACCAGCTGCAAACCAACAAGAGGAGTAGGTGGAAGTGGAGAACACCAAGATACGTGCAGGAGACTGCACCACTGAATCTCACGAGCATCTTACCACAGAAGTTCACACCATAAACCCAGCAACCTAGAACAGATCACTTAAAGAAGATGCAGCTAACAAGAAGAGCAACACAAACAATGGGAAGACAAAGAAACAATCCCCAAATGAAAGAAAAGGAGGAAGTCTCATAAAGAATGTTAGCTGAAATAGAGGCAAGCCAACTATCAGATACTGAATTCAAAGCACTGGTCATCAGGAAATTGAAAGAGCTTACAATGAGCTACCAGAAACTACAGGGGAGCTGCAGTGAACTCTCCACAAACTACACCATCATGAAAAAGGAAATAGAAACCATTAGTAAAGGCCAAGAGGAAATGAAGAATACAATTTCTGAACTGAAGAGCACAGTAGAAGGTATGAAGGATAGAATTGATATGGCAGGAGATCGCATAAGTGAGATAGAAGACAGGACAGGAAGAATCTCCCAGAAAGACCAATGGAAAAGAGAACCAGAAAAAAATGAGGAGAATTTAAGAGAAATGCAAGACAACATGAAATGTAATAATATCGGAATAATATGAATACCAGAAGGAGAGGAAGAAGAATAAGGGATAGAAAACCTACTAGAAAGAGTAATAACGGAAAAGTTTCCTAAGTTGAGGAGAGAGAAAGTCACATGGATTCAGGATTGCACAGAGTCCCAATCAGGTGGAACCCAAAGAGGCCTACTGCAAGACACATCATCATTAAAATGGCAAACCTCCTAGACAAAGAGAAAATCCTAAAGGCAGCAAGGGAGAAAAAGGAAGTAACATACAAGGGGGTCCCAATAAGGCTGGCTACTGACTTCTGAATGGAAACACTCCAAGCAAGAAGAGAATGGCAAGAGATATTCCAAGTAATGAGAAACAGAGGCCTACAACCAAGGCTATTGTACCCAGCAAGGCTCTCAATCAAGATAGAAGGCCAAATAAAGAGCTTCCAAGACAAAAGAAGTGTAAAACAATACACCTCCACCAAACCAGCTCTAAAAGAAATACTAAAAGGGCTGCTTTAGGAAAGGAAGGAAAAGAGAGAGATGGAGAGGAACACAGGTACACAAATGGCAATGAATGTGTACCTTCCAATAATAACCTTAAATGTAAATTGATTCAATGCACCAATTAAAAGACACAGAATAGATGAATGGATAAGAAAGCACGACCCACACATATGCTGCCTACAAGAGACCCACCTCAGGTCAAATGACCACCACAGACTAAAAGTGAAAGGATGGAAACAAATTTTCCAAGCAAATGGACAAGAAAAAAAGCCGGGGTAGCAATTCTCATATCAGACAAAATAGAGTTCAAAAGAAGGGCCATAAAGAGAGACCCAGAAGGGCACTTCATAATACTCAAGGGGAGAATCCACCAAGAAGACATTAACATAGTAAATATATATGCACCCAACATAGGGGCACCCAAATATATAAAGAAAATTCTGGAGGACCTCAAGAAAGAAATTGACAGCAACACAATTATAGTAGGGGATTTTAACACCCTACTGTCTAAAATGGACAAATCTTCCAAACAAAATATCAACAAAGATATTGCAGCATTAAATGACACTGTAAATGAAATGGACCTAATTGATATACACAGAGCCCTCCATTCCAAAGAAGCTAAATACACTTTCTTTTCAAAAGCACATGGAATATTTTCAAAGATAGATCACATGATAGGACACAAAACGAGTCTCAATAAATTCAGGAAAATAGAAATCATACCAAGCATTTTCTCAGATCACAAGGGACTGAAATTGGAAACCAACCTCACAGGAAAAAAACCAAAACACCCAAAATCATGGAGACTGAATGGTAGGCTATTAAACAACGAATGGGTCAAGATTGAAATTAAGGAAGAAATCAGAAAGCTTCTGGAAACAAATGAAAATGAACTCACAACAACCCAAAACCTATGGGACACAGTGAAGGCAGTCCTGAGAGGGAAGTTCATAGCAACACAGGCCTACCTAAAGAAGGTAGAAACATTTCAAACAAACAACCTAATCCGACGCCTCCAAGAACTCGAAGGACAACAACAAAGACAGCCCAAAGCAAGTAGAAGGAAGGAAATAATCAAGATCAGAGCAGAAATAAATGACATAGAAACTAAAAGCACAATTCTAAGGATCAATGAATCCAGGAGTTGGTGTTTTGAAAAGATAAACAAAATAGACAAAACTTTAAGTAGGCTCATCAAGAAAAGAAGAGAGAGGACCCAAATAAACACAATCAGAAATGAAAGAGGAGAGATTACTACTGATAGCACAGAAATAGAAAGGATTGTATGAAATTAATATGCAGAACTGTATGGCAAGAAACTTGAAAACCTAGGTGAAATGGACAGATTTCTAGAAAAATATAATCTTCCAAAACTCAATGAAAAAGAAGCAGAAAACATGAACAGGAGAATAACAGCAAATGAAATTGAAGAAGTAATCAAAAAACTCCCATCACACAAAAGCCCTGGACCAGATGGTTTCACAGGAGAATTCTACAAAGCTTTTAAGGAAGAGCTAACCCCTATTCTTCACAGACTATTCCAAAAAATCCAAAAGGAGGGAAAACTTCCCAACTCTTTTTATGAAGCCAGTATCACCCAAATTCCAAAGCCAGATAGAGACACAACAAAGAAATAAAATTACAGGTCGATATCTCTGATGAACATAGACACTAAAATTCTCAATAAAATATTAGCAAATCGCATCCAACAATACATCAAAAAGATCATACACCACGACCAAGTGGGATTCATCCCAGGGATGCAAGAATGGTTCAATATCCGCAAATCAGTAAATGGAATACACCACATATACAAAAGCAAGGACAAAAACCACATGATCATATCAATAGATGCAGAAAAAGCTTTTGATAAGGTTCAACACTCATTTATGATAAAGGTACTCAGAAAAATGGGAATAGAGGGAGCATTCCTCAACATAATAAAGGCCATATATGAAAGACCTACAGCCAACATCATACTCAATGGGCCAAAACTAAAAGCTTTTCCACTAAGATCATGAACAAGACAAGGTTGCCCACTTTCACCACTTCTATTTAATATAGTATTTGAAATTCTAGCCACAGCGATCAGACACCAAAAGGAAATAAAAGGCATCCAAATCGGAAAGGAGGAAACAAACTGGCATTGTTTGCAGATGACATGATAGTGTAAATGGAAAATCCTATAGCCTCTACCAAAAAACTGCTCGAACTAATAAATGAATTTGGCAAAACAGCGGGATACAAAGTCAATACCCAGAAATCAAAGGCATTTTTGTATACCAACAATGAAGCAGCAGAAGCAGAAATCAAGAAAAAATCCCATTCGATATAGCAAAAACAAAAATAAAATATCTGGGAATAAACCTAACCAAGGAGGTAAAATACCTGTATGCAGAAAACTACACAACACTGGAGAAAGAAATCAAGGAAGACACAAATAAATGGAAACATATACCGTGTTCATGGATTGGAAGAATTAACATCATCAAAATGTCCATATTACCCAAAGCAATGTACAGATTCAATGCAATACCTACTGAAGTACAAATGGCATATTTCACAGACATAGAACAAACACTTCAAAAATGTATATGGAACCATAAAAGACCCCGAATAGCAGCTGCAAGTCTGAGAAAGAAGAACAAAGGAGGAGGGATCACAATACCTGATATCAAACTGTATTACAAGGCCACTGTAACAAGAAAAGCATGGTACTGGCACAGGAACAGGCACATAGACCAATGGAATAGAACAGAGAGCCCGGAAATAAACCCAAATCTCTATAGTCAAATAATATTCGACAAAGGGGGCAATAACATAAAATGGAGTAAAGACAGCCTTTTCAACAAATGGTGTTGGGAGAACTGGACAGCTACATGCAAAAAAAATGAAACTTGAGCACCAACTTACACCATACACCAAAATAAATTCAAGGTGGATAAAAGACTTAAATATAAGCCGTGAAACCATTAAAGCCCTAGAGGAGAGCATTGGCAAGAAAATCTCAGATATTCAATACAGCAATATTTTTACTGGTACATCCCCTAGAGCAAGGGATATAAAGGAAAGAATAAACAAATGGGATCTCATCAAAATTAAAAGCTTCTGCATGACTAAGGAAAACAGTATCAGTATACAAAGTGAAGCAACAGCTTGGGAAAACATATTTGCCAATGATACCTCAGGCAAAGGTTTAATCTCCCAAATATACAAAGAACTCACTCGACTCCACTCTAAGAAGACAAGCAACCTGATTAAAAAATGGGCAGAGGACTTGAACAGGCATTTCTCCAAGGAGGACATACAGAGTGTCCAGAGACACATGAAAACATGGTCGATATCGCTAGCTATTCGAGAGATGCAAATGAAAACCACAATGAGATACCACTTAACACCAGCCAGAATGGCTATCATAAACAAAGAAACAAACAACGAGTGCTGGAGAGGTTGTGGGGAAAAGGGGACTCTAGTTCACTGTTGGTGGGATTGCAGACTGGTACAACCATTATGGAAAACAGTATGGGATTTTCTAAGAAAACTAAAAATGGACGTGCCTTTTGACCCAGCAATTCCACTGTTAGGAGTATATCCTAAGAATCCTGAAACACCAATCCAAAAGAAGCTATGCACCCCGATGTTCATGGCAACACAATTCATGATAGCCACGAATTGGAAGCAACCTAGATGCTCATCGGTCAATGACTGGATGAAAAAGCTATGGTACATTTACACAATGGAATTCTATGCTGTAGAAAGGAAGAAGGAACTACTACCCTTTGCAACATCATGGATGGAACTGGAAAGCATTTTGCTGAGCAAAATAAGCCAGGCGGTGAAAGACAAATACCATATGATATCACCATTAACAGGAATCTAAACAAAAAAAACAAGGAAGCAAAATATGACCCATGACACTCAATTATGGAACAGGCTGACAGGGTCCAGAGGGTAGAGGGGAGAGAATCCCAGGGGAAAAGGGGATGGACTCCCATGAAGAAGTATAAAGGACACATGGACAATAAGTAACTGTGGGGGGTGGAAATGGGAAGGAGGTGGTGATCATGGGCTGGGGGGCGGGCAGGGGTGGGAATATAAGAGAAAAAGCAGTAGTCGAACAAGAATTAAATAAAAAATTATTTAAAATAATAAATAAATAAATAATTTTTCAAAAGCAAAAAAAAAAAAAAAAAAGATAACCACCTAAACCAAACCTGTGCATAGGTAATGAGTTCCATTGTGTAATGTGCCCAGAAAAGCAATAAAGGATGTCAAGACAAGGGCCAAGGCTTTTTCCCCTCTTAAGAGAGAAGCCATGCCATCTCTTTTGCTGAACAGGACTCAGTTGTTCATATGAATTTCTCATATTTCATCCACAATGTGGCTGACCCCATGAGCCAGGGTCCGCATCGCAACCCAGGATTCCCAGGTGTTTCCGGTCCCTGCTCAGGGCAGAACACAGATCACTCACCATGGAGTTTGGGTTCAGCTAGGTTTTACTTGATCCTATTTTAAGATGTAATTTATGGAGAATGAGAGACACTGAGTACGTGAGTGGATATGGGAGAAACAGTGGACGTATGATAGTTTTCTGTATGATAGTTTTCTGACCGGACACATTTTTGCTGGCAGTATCCAGTATGAGGTGCAACTGGAGGAGTGTGGGAGAGGCTTTCAGCCTGGGGGTCTCTGAGACACTTCCCTGTAGTCTCTGGATTCACCTTCAGTAACTCTGGAATGCACTGGGTCTGTCAGGCTCCCAGGAAGGGGCTGGAGTGAGTGGCAATTATATAAAATGTTGGAGGTCAGAAATAGTATGCAGACCCTGTGGAAGGCTGACTCACTATCTCCAGAGACAATGCCAAGAACATGCTGGACCTGCAAATGAACCTGAAAGCCAAGGACATGGCCTGTATTACTGCACTGCAAACACTGTGTTGGGGGGTCAGTGTGAGTGCAGACAAAAGGCTCCCTGCTGGAGACAGAAGGGCTGGGCTGCAGAGAGCACTTGGGCACCAGAGGGCGCTCAGGACCCACAGTGATTGAACTTTGCAAAGGATTTTTATCATCATCTTGGTCAATAAGCCATGGTAATTTACTTTCATGGGGGAAGGTTTGTTACATCCATTTACTGAAACTATAGATATTCATATGATTCATTAGATTACTGTGAATGTTAAAGGATGTTTGCTTGATGCAGGTCCTACATGTGATGATACATTATAATGACAAGCACATCATAGGAGATAAATATGCAGTGACTTTAAAGAAGTGGTCACACACAGAAATGACACATAATTACTAAATCCAGCAAAGGTCCAGGGTCCTACAGAAATGAGGACTTTCTCAGTACTCTTTGGTAAGAGGAACCTGTGATACTCCCCAGACACTGAAAACCAAAGAGATGCTCATGTCTGTCGCTGAAACTAAGGAGAACTCAGTCCCTGCCCAGCTGCTGGATTTGGAGGACGTGGAACCCACACGTGGAAAATCACACAGCTCCTCCATGAGAGACCCTAGAGAAGACCCCTTTGAAAGGGAGCCTGATTAACAACCAGCAGTGTCTACATTCTCACCTGCAATGCCTTGATCTGTGTGTTTGGGCCCTAATATTCACACTCAGACATGACTGAGGATGTATCTACAACTTACACTGACACAAACTGAACCATGTGGTGAAGTTCTAGAGATTGCCTGTATAAAGTGCTGGAATTTTAACACAGAAGATCCCCAATAAATGGGTGGGGAATACCCAGTATAGACAATTGTATGCTGATTATTTAGCATGAACAGTCCCATGCGACTTAAAAACATGAAGTAATTTGGAACCTAAAATACCCATAAAGCCATGGACCTGAGAGACAAGCAATTCCCTAAGGACAACTATGCCCAGAATGGCTCTGAATTAAAATGGGAATAATTTGCACTGGGTTGTGATGTGATGAACGCTAGAGGCTCCTCCTCATGTTCTTTATCAGCAGTGTCTCTTCCTCCATCACTGACTTTGGAGAACATGGGGCTCTGTTGGTTTCTGTTGCAACATAAATACTAGTCCTTGAGATTTTCCAAACGATCACTAAGATTCTGCTTGGGTAACAGGCAGCATTTCAGTGGATGGGCAGAGTCTTGTGTGAAAGACTACCACACTGTGAATGTTGGAAAATACTGGTGCATAAGATAAGAGCAAATCAGCTCACTCAGCTGAATCATGGGCTCTTTTCCCTGATTGACATGTACAGTCAAAGTGCTTGGGTGTCAGGGACAGGTGGGCATTCTCCAGTGCAGTGTCCACGAGTCAGGAAGATGGAAGTGGAAATTTGGTTACTATAGAGATGATGATATAGAGCCAGGAACTACAGAAATCACTAAGGATACAAGGGACATATTTAATTGTATCCCATTGGAAGAAGCTCCCAGGAGCCAGGAATCAGCAATGAGATTTCCTGGTGCCCTTGTTGAAGTGGACACCTGGGACCCTGTGCTGAATGGAGGTGGGGAGCTTGTGCAAGGCCAAAATGTGCTCTAATCCATAAATTCCCCCTGCAGTCATAGAGTAGCCAAGTGCCAGCAACCACTGTACTGTCTGTGAGTCTGAGATGGCACCTGGTCATGGGACTGATGTCCTTGGGGAATGGCCATCACAGTGCACTGTAGGCAAGTGAAGCCACACCCCATGGCCCAAAGAGGCTATGAATGTGCTCCATAAGAAACAGTTGTTTGCTCTGTCCTGGGCATCACAAACCCCATGGCAGGTGCCACTGCTGGAGGGATATGGAAGAAATTTGATGCAGACACAATACTACATGGGAAGCTGACTTATATTATCTCACATTGAGGGATAAACTGTTCTGCCCACAGCATTTGACAATGAGCAAAAGGGCACCACATCAGGTGGACTTATTGTGCTCCCTACCATGTTCATAGTTCTCTTTTGATAGGAACTGAAATTATGTATTGAACCATGTGTTGTGTGAATACAAAGAGAAAAAATGTGTAAAGGCTGCTTTATAGGAATCATGAGTGTGTGCTCACACTCACCAGGAGGACATTCCCACTACACAGACTCCAAAACTGTGCTGGGGGTGGGAATGGAGGAGTGTGGGAGCATTCAGGTAGGATAATACAAGTCTCTGCACATTATCTCACCTTACTTTTTCCCACAGGATGCAGTGTATCTGGTCCTGTAGGGGTGAGAAGAATGTTTTTCTCTTAGCAGCCAAGGCCAGTGAACTACATAATTCACTTTTATGTCAGAGTTCATACTAGACGAAAGAGTGGACTGTGCATTGACCCCATCTTGGACAGTTGAAGGGGCACAGAAAAGTGTAGAGCAAGATTACCTAACAACATTTTAGTTTGGAAATAAGTGTGAAATGGAAAATTGCTATTTACAGGTTAGAAAAATAAAAGTGGGTGGAAATCCTTTTCGTTGAACTGAAATATTTGCTTTTCATCCACATGCTCCAGAGTTGCCCAGATGTTACACAGTTAACTGATGTAACATCTGTTAACTGATGTTACACTGATAACTGATGTTATCAGTTCTTGTTTCCCTCGGGGCCTTGATTCACCAGTGTGAAGAGGGTGCAGCCCTCAGTCAAGTGTGTAACATTGACACTGGGATTCTCCTGAGAGGGAACCGAGAACAAGGTCTGCAATGTCTGGGGTGGACTGTGCTTCCCTCCACTCCATGGATCCTCAGCTTGTGGTCATTTCAGTCCTGCAGTGGGGTCTCTACAGATGATCATATGGCACAGGATGTTTGTGAAGCCCAGACACACTACATGTGCTCAACCTCACACCCAGGTACATAGCATCTCTGCTTCCCAAGGTCCTGTGACCTGGCTTGTGTTTCCGTTGGTAAGAGAAGACAGAAGATTAGCACCTTAGACTAAGATGTCTGCCTGGGATTTATGGTGATGATCCTAGAAAGATGCAGATTCTGTCTGAATCCCTTTTCAAGGATCTACAGAAATTCACTTCATCACACATTTTTATATTTTAATATATAATTGAGGACTCTTTACAAGTTATAGGAGAGCTGTCAACCCCCACAGTGGACAAGACCAAGTGGCATTGCTGGAGGGATGGACACAAGTCAATGGGACAGGGTACATGTGGCCTTAGAGGAGACTTGATTGTACTGGGACTGACAAAGAAAGGACGGACTGAGGAAGTCAACACATTGCTTCCAATCCAAATTTTAATTAGTTTCAGAGCTGAAAGATTCATTTATGAAAATTCAAAGAAAAATACAAAATGTGAGAATATAATTAAGATGTGTATGTACAAAGTAGTTGAAACAGGAGATATAAGGCATGTTTACTACACAATAACAATAAAAGTGCAAGAATTATAAAACATTTAACATCAAGAATCAGGGTCTCTGAGATTCTATATAATTTAGAGGCAGGTGTTCAAAAAAGCAAAAGAATGAAGGATTATGAATGCCTGTTTTTAAATAAGGTTATATTTACAGCAAGGCTGATGACACAAACTGTTTTACAGTTCTGTGCAGGTGGGGGCACATAGGTCCTGAGAATTTGTCACTGTGCCTGTTTGTCCTGTGCAAATGTCACAATGTAACTGCACATGCCTGGATGGTTCAGCCATCACTGTGATCCCAAGGGCTGTGCATTTGCAAGACTGGCAGTGCAGTGGTTTCATTGGCATGACAGTCAATGCAAAGAACCTGTAAGCCATGTGAAGCACTATGACATTATAGCACTGATGACACTCTGAAGTGATAGGGATATTTGAGCGCCATTAGGACTGTACAGGAAACTTGTCACATACATGGTCTGGTGTTCACACAAAACCCTATGTGCATGTGACTGCATAGGAAAGTGGGGTCATAGAATTTGGCAAAGCTAATATGTTTAATGTGATGCTTCAGATGTAAAAGCACTTCTAGACAAAATGTTCATCCTTTTGAACAGCACCTGAAAAGATCAATGAAATTGGAATATGGTGACTGGCTTAACCCCTCTGGCATTCAGTGTTACAAGCCCAGAGATGAACACCCCATGTGGGCTCACTCTGGGGCAAGACCTGTCTGGTGTCTGCAAAAGGAACTGGTCAGACAAGGAGCTGCTTCTCTGCATGTGACTTATCATTTGTGAACCAGCATTGCTACTCCTCTCTGCAATCACAGGGCCACAGAGTTCTTCACCAAAATGTCAGGGAAATACAGGATGTCATCTCTGTGAGAGTGAGTTGTCTGGAAAATTCTGAGTTGAAGTATTGAGATAAGATATCAAGTAATTAAATTTAGCTAAAATTAAAATACTTTGTCCCACCAAGGTACTGATAAGGGGAATAAAAAGGCAAACATAGATTAAAGAGTGTATTTTCTAATGACACATGTGCAAAATATTGTATCCTGAATACAACGGACATTCCATGTAATGCAAGAATCCAGGACCCTCTGGCCACAGGGCCAAGTCCTCCTAGGGAGGCTGGGGATAGAAAGGGTTCATTTGAGATTCACAGTGTACTTCCCTCAGACCACAGTGATACACTAGATCCTGCCTACTCTCTTGCCTCTGAACAGAATAAATCATTAGTAACAGAATCTGAGAACGTGGTTCTATCAGTATTCTGCTCACATCTTCTCTTCAATATTTGGATGACACTGCATAATAGAGAGGCACAGTGGCTGCTTTGTTCTTTTCTGCTGTATATAAAGGTGTGCTTCTACCAGGTGAAATGTGTGAGGGTTCTCAGCTGTAGGTTTAGATGCCTTAATGGAGAGTTAGTACAAAGAGCCTTGCACATGAATGCAAGACTCATGCACCAAAGACCTAGGGGCCCCTGTCTGCCCATGCTTTCTATTTATTCACATAATCACAGTGATATGTGTTTGAGTTAGAGAAAGCGGGGTCTTGGTAAAAATGGTTCTATATGTCTGGATCATATTTGTAACTACCTCGAAATCAACATATTACTAAACTTTAAATTATGGTTATAAAGTTTTCCTAATCATGGATATTTTTTTCTGTTTTGCGTTTTGAAAAGTATATGGATATATACCTAATCTTTTATAATATTTACAAGAAAATCAATGACATTCTAAATGCCCTCTCACACTCAGAAAGATGGGGTATCTGATCTCTTTGCAATGCATCTCAGAGCCCAAGTGTCCTTTCATCACAGGTCACACAGGTTATGTGGTCAGAAGAGATGCTGAGTAGGGATGCTCACTCAGTCCCTGCCCTCTTAGGAGAAGTGAGTCCCCTACATACAAATTTCTCTCCCAACTCCAGGTAAAACCTCCTCTCGTCTGTGGGGGCTCATAGCTCTTTCTCCATTCAAGGCTGAAGTTTCTGGGGAAGGCAGAACTGTGCTGTAGAAGAAGAGGCTGCTTGATCTTCTCCTGTGTCCGGTGACAGCCCCCCAGGTTGAGTGTCTTAGATGACAGACACAGGTGTCTTAGATGTTGTTGATTGTACGTGATTGACAGGAACTGATGCCCCTTGTCCCCAGGTGTCTTGTTCTAGGTGCAGCTTCAGGAGTCAGGACCAGGACTGGTGAAGCCACTTAATACTTTCGTCCTCACCTCCACTGTGTCTGGGTTTCAATCATAGCATTTACTACTAGTTTGGATTCACCAGCCTCCAGGGATGGGGTTGCAGTAGATTGGGCACTAGACAGGGGACACAAGGTATATCCCAGTTACCCAGGACCACATCTCTAACATTGCTGAAGTATCCAGGATCCATCACTCCCTGCAGCTGAGCTCCATGACCACTGAGGACATAGCCCTGTATCACTGTGTGAGGAACACTGAGAGGGGAGTGAATGTGGGCCCTGGGTTCCTGTGTTAGTCTGGAGTTTCTACTTCATCTGACATCTGCTTCTGCATCTACTCCTGAGTCAGTATGTGGACACTAACAGGACAGACTATTAAGCAGCAAACAGCAGTTCCTAGGACTCCCCTGCCATCAGCTGGCAGAGCAGTGGTCAATCCTGAAAGAAAGACTGACTTGCTGGTGGTGGTCATTGTCCCAGTGCCACAATGCATCACCTGTGGCTTTGGCCCCTGCGCAAACTCAGTGGTGCTTCCACCAAAAGTAGCTTCAGATGTTGAGTCTGATGATGCCCACATACCAAGGGATTGGATGGAGCTGAGTTCTGACATTACTGAGATCTCAGGAGGATCAGACATGCTTCTCCAGGAGGAGAGAACTGGCTTCTGAGAACCAGGCCAAGAAATTGTCTTGGGTGTGTTGTTGTCCAGGATGAGGGCCGGTGAAGGTCTTTGTGTTGAGCAGGGGCTTGGCTGAATTGACTGCCCCACCAGGTGGAAAGGAGTGATATCCCAGGCTTTCTTGCCAATGTGTCCAGATGAGGGCAGACATGGATAAAGTGTGTAAAGCTCAAAACTCCCAGACATACAGCATCAAAACCTGGGTTCAAACTCCTGAGTCCATAAAAGAATTGCAGTTATAAAGGAAATGGGATAGTAATGCATTCGGGTTGATAGCAATCCAGGATTATGAGCCAGCAAATAAAATCACACCAGGAAGTAGACACGGGTCTTGGTGGGCCAACCTGAGTGCCACTTTACACTGTCTGAGACTTTTCTCATTATATCAAAGGTCGTGGTTCAGCTGTTTCCTACCAAAGTTTGCAGACTTGGGAGGGTCTGAGATCCCTTAGTTAGACTTCCTGAAGTTGAGCCATTCTCAAAGGTGTGGAGTTTACATTTCCTCTGTGAGTTGTGAGGTGTGCATGCAGGGGCTTCTCTGGATTTTTACTGTGGACTTTGTCATTGACACACATGCTAAGGTCTCATCTGTGAGATTCATTGTGGCAGACCCTGTACAGCAGAGTCCGCCTGTTGTGGCTGTTGGTGAGAATGAATGCACAGGCGACAAGAATCCTGTGGAGAAAAAGGGAATGGCATGATTACTCTCTCAAGGGGAGAGTGCCTATGGATGCCTCAGCCATTCCCTCAAGAGGGGAGCGCGTCCACCCTTGCCTAGACAGGCTTTTACTGTTTTCATGGGGTCTTACCTCATAGAAAGATTTATTATCCATTACATAGAATATCATTGTCTACATTTTAGGTACAATCAAGAAAATGAAAATAACATGGAGAGGGGAATGGCAATGAGCTGATTAGCTCTGTCCTTGGGAGAACTCATACAGGCTTTGGAAATTACCTTGAAGATAGACAATACACATTTGTTGTTTTAGACCAGGGTGATGGAGTTTTCACAAGAGCAAGTCATAACAATCTGTATGCATTTTCTAGGCCTGATTCCCACAGGAAAACTTGGTTTGAAGGTCTGGCTCCTGCCTAGCACTTCACTTCTGTAGGTTTTCCATACAGAGCTGAGTCACATTTGCCAAAACAAACTGGTCCCCTATAATTCCCCTCCTTTTTTTTTCTTTTCTTTTTTTTTTGTTAAGGCTGTTGTGGTGACACATTCCACAAGACTTGCTGCTTGCTGGAAGTGTCACGACCCTGAGCAAATAATTTGCAAATGCATTGTAATATACAAAACATTATTAAAATCAATAAACCACCAGCTCCTCCAGTGACACACAATCTTAGATTGAGTCCATCAAACCAGTGTTTTGGGTTTAGCAAGCCAAGATTATCACTAAGGGTTTGAAGAATCTCCTGTTTAGTTAAGTGTTGAATGTCCTGAAACTGTTTGTGAAACTCTAGTTGCAATTTATTGATTTGTTCCTTTAAATTAGTAGAAAAAGCTCCTCTTAGATGATGTTGAATATCACTCCAGGGGTATGGGCTGGAGTTCCATTGTAGTGGGATGACACACAGTTTGGAGAAACAAGAAACACCAGTCAGCTGCTGATGGGTCACTAGTGTGTCCTGGCATTCATGGATCCAGTTGAGGGCTAATTTGACTGCAGAAAGCTGGGTCAGGATTTCTCGATCATTCTGGGCCTGTTGAAGCACTTCTAAAGTGGAATTGGTTAAGAGAACATCAACAGTATGAGCAGTTTGAACTGACCCAATGAGGGCAGTGATTGCTGTGGCCAAAGTAGCTGCAATAACTATGGCAGAGACCATAAATGCAATTAAAGTGCCAACAAACTGTCGCACTCTTAAAAAGGCCAGCACATTGCTAAGCGCTGTTATGCCATGGGGTCTTCCCATTCTCTGGTTATATTAACTGGCACTCATATTTGAATTTGTCTTCTAACTGTATAGACTGTAGTGAGGCTTAACTGAGTAATATTGAGATGAGTAAGACGCATGGCAAATAATGGAGCCTGCAGGAACAGGCAAAGAATAAATTTTTGCTGGTTCATTATAAAAGACTTGAGCTGTCCCTGGAGTAAACAAAAACAAGTAAGGGTGCGAGGTACAAATTGTGATCCAATCTTGTTTTAGAGGGCCATTCTGATAGAGGCTTTTAATTTTTTTATACAGGCATTTTCTAGCACGCCCATTTTCTATGAGTTGTAATGCCAAGGGCTAGTGTGGTTGAGAGAAACAATTCTGATTATAGGTGCCCCAGTACGGGGCCCCTCCCACCACATATTAGAATATGGGATTTCAGGCAGAGCTGAAACTATTGTTGTGACAAACTTAGCCAGTACTTTCCAATTAGCTCCCCAATTCTCTACTATAAAGGGACTTGTGGGGAAAAAAGCAATAGTAGCATTCGGTCCTCTGCACAAAGACCAAGAGACTGAGTCTTTGTGGCTTATGTTGAAAGTACAAAGTGGAACCAGAGGGGAATTGAGAGTATGATAAATCCCCTTCTGGGTACATAGACCAATTGTGGTTACCATAGGGAGCTGATCGTAATCAATGTACTGCTCTTTATTTGCAGCCTAGAGTGTTTCTCTTATAGGTAAGCACAAAGTATCAGTAAGAACAGAAAAACAAACTGGTAAGTATTCAGCAACATAAGTAGTATTTGTTGGCCCTGACATCCAATGCTTATTTTCTTCTAATGGGCCATCAGAGGGCAGCCATACTCCTCCAGTCCAGTGAGTGTCATTAGTGGAAAAGGGAGGTTCAACATTGCACCAGGTATGCAACTTAAATACCGGTGGGTCAATAATATGAGCCCAATAAATATGAGAGGAATTACTTTTAGTAGCTAGGCCCTGCCCTCCCCCCCCCAGGCAGAATATAATGACAATTATAAGCAAAGTTTTAGCTGAATTGGCTGACAACACTGCTAAGTAAGCAATAAATCTATTTTCTGGGGTGTCTTCTAACTTAGTTTCAACAAGAATTTTCTCAGCTTGAGTATTAGGAGTCTTAATGCCCCTCCCCCATTTGATGGAGACTCATCTGAGAGGAACATTATGAGGCACTGAAAGATTATTACTCTCTACTGGAGGTGTCTGAGCCTTGGCCCCCATTATTAAAGTGATCTGCATCCCCCTTTGTTGGCAAATCCAAACCTATTTGTGATGTCCTGGATGTCTGTGTTTCTTCTGGCTGTTCAGTGTCAGCCGGGCCGTCTGGCCTGTGAGCTGATCTGCTTTCATCTCTAGGTAGTGGAGCTTGATGCCGGTTTTGCTCATGATAAGACTTCACCCTTTTAGCTGGAAGCCAGGCAGGACCTGTAGGGATGGAAACACATGCATACCCTCTTCCTCATGTTAAGAGGTCTACAGGACCCTGCCAAGTGCCATCTCCCAGTGGATCTCTATACAAGACCTGAGGGTAAGGTGGTTTTCGTTGTTTGGCCTGAAAATGTTTTTCAATTGGAGTACAGATTGATTCATCCCAGTTTAGGAAATTATAAGCAAACATACTTAACATAGTCAAATTTTGAGGGGTAGACTCCTGACTCCCCCTTTTTTAAGATTTTTAAAGGTACAATGTGCCCATTCAACAATTGCCTGACTGGTTGGATTATAAGGTATTCCTCTTTTATGTTGGATATTCCAGTGCTGAAGGAAAGCTTGAGTAAAATGGGCAAGATATCCTGGGCCATTATCAGTTTTAGTTTGCTGAGGCCATCCTAAATGACTAAAGGCTTCAAGCGAATGGGCTTGTATATTTTTAGCAGATTCTCCTGTTAAAGCAGATGCAGTATCAATAGAAATGTGAATGTATTTAAATTTTCCAAAGGGAGCATAATGAGGGAAATCTGTTTGCCAAATTATTTGAGAACTTAGTCTTCGAGAGTTAACTCCTGTGAATGGAGGTGCCTTAGTAAGAGTTTGACAATCAGGGCATTCTTTAATAGTTTGCTTAGCTTGAGAATGGGGAATATCAAATTGTTTTTGAAGTGCCTGGCTGTTTTGATGAAAAAACTGGCGAGAAGCTACTGCTTGCTGAAAAGCAGTGAAAACACTAACTAAGGCATCTGCTTATTGTTATCATCCACTAAGGGCCCAGGCAGGCCTGAGTGGGATCAAATATGAGTAATGAAGAGGGGGTGTTCTCACTTGTCAAAGAAAGACTGTAAAGTGAGAAATAAGTTAAGCAGATTTGAGTCAATTGAAGTTTTAATTAACGCCTGATCTAAATGTTGAATAGTATAGACAGTATATCCAAAATCACAAACTATATTTAAAGCTTCTTTAGGCCATTGCCACAAAGCCATAATTGCAGTAAAAAGTTCAGCCCTCTGAGTGGGGGAATGTCTTGAGGATACAAAGTTTTTCCAGCTATTGCCTTCTTTCTAGGCAACGGCAGCTTGTCTGGTTTTTCCAGACCCATCAAGAAATACAGTTTTTGCTCCTGTTATTTGTACTGGACTGTTTTTTTCTGCTAGTCTTATCTGAAGGAATAGAATGTTTTGAAGAAGTCTGTCTGATGATAAGTTAATTTCTAGTCCTCCCACAAAGTCAGCTATGCCACACTGAAATTCTAAAGACTGAGTTGTTAGTTGCTGTAAATAAACCTGAGTTAAAGGAATATGAATAAAGTCAGGATCATGTCCCCAAAACTGCTGTATTTATTCATGTCCTTTTATTATGAGGTGACACAACACAGTTATACAGGTGGTAATGGAGTGTCATGGCTGATGAGACAGAAAAAGCCACTCTATCATAATTAAATGAGGCATCAGCTGTCCTATAAGTCCCATTGGGGTACCTAAGGTTGGAACGAAACAAACAAACAAAAACAGACAGGGAGCTGTAAATTAATTCTGATTAATTGTCATTGCTGAATATGTTGATTTATTATAGTTAACTCTTGCAAGGCCTCAGAGTAAAAATAGCCTCTTCAACAAATGGTATTGGGAGAACTGGACAACTATGTGCAAAAAAATGAAACTTAAGCACCAACGTTCACCATACACCAAAATAAATTCAAGGTGGATAAAAGACCTAAATATAAGCCATGACACCATTAAAATCCTAGAGAACAATGGCAGAAAAATCTCATATATTTCATGCAGCAATATTTTTACTGATATGTCCCCTAGAGCAAGGAACTTAAAGGGAAGAAAAAACAAATGGGATCTTATTAAATTTAAAAGCTTCTGCATGGCTAAAAAAAAGAGTATTAAGGTAAAAAGAGAAACCACTGTTTAGGAAAGCATATTTGCCAATGATACCTCTGACAAAGATTTAATCTCCAAAATATACAAAGAACTCACAGGACTCCACTTTAAGAAGACAGGCAACCCAATTAAAAAATGGGAAAGGACTTGAACAGACACTTCTCCATGGAGGACATACAGAGGATTCAGAGACACATAAAAAGATGTTCAATATCGCTAGCTATCAGAGAGATGAGAATTAAAACCACAATGAGATACCACTTTACACTCGTCAGAATGGCCATCATAAACAAAACAACAAACAACAAATGTTGGAAATGTTTGGGGTAAGGGGACCCTAGTTCACTGTTGGTGGGATTGCAGACTGGTACAATCACTATGGAAAACAGTATGGAATTTTCTAAGAAAACTAAAAATGAACGTACCTTTTGACCCAGCAATTCCACTCTTGGGAGTATATCCTAAGAACCCTGAAACACCAATCCAAAAGAACCTATGCACCCCGATGTTCATAGCAGCACAATTTACGATAGCCAAGAGTTGGAAGCAGCCTAGATGCCCATCGGTAAATGACTGGATCAAAAAACTATGGTACATTTACACAATGGAATTCTATGCTGCAGAAAGGAAGAAGGAACTACTACCCTTTGCAACATCATGGATGGAACTGGAAAGCATTATGCTGAGCGAAATAAGCCAGGCGGTGAAAGACAAATATCATATGATCTCACCATTAACAGGAATCTAAACAAACCAAACAAGCAAGCAAAATACAACCAATGACACTCAAATATGGAACAGGCTGTCAGGGCCCAGAGGGGAGAGGGGAGAGAATCATAGGGGAAAAGGGAATGGACTCACATGAACAAGTATAAAAGACACATGGACAATAACTAAGGGTGGGGGGTGGAAAGGGGAGGGAGGCGGGGAGCATGGGGTGGGGGGCGGGCAGGGTTGGGATTATAAGACAGAAACCTGTACTTGAACAAGAATTAAATAAAAATTATATTAAAAAAAAAGAACCTATGCACACCAATGTTCATTGCAGCACAATTTACAATAGCCAAGAGTTGGAAGCAACCTAGGTGCCCATTAGTAAATGAATGAAACAAAAAACAGTGGTACATTTGCACAATGGAATTCTATGCAGCAGAAGGAAAGAAGGAGCTCCTACCCTTTGCAACAGCATGGATGGAACTGGAAAGCATATGCTGAATGAAATAAGCCAGGCGGTGAAAAACAAATACCATATGATATCACCTTTAACAGGAAGCTAAACAACAAAACAAACAAGCAAGCAAAATATAACCAAAGACACTGAAATACAGAACAGGCTGACACGGACCAGAGGGAAGAGGGGAGAGAATCACAGGGGAAAAGGGGAAGGATTCACAGGAACAAGTATATAGGACACATGGACAAAACTAAGGTGGGGGGTATGGGAGGGAGGTGGGGAATCACTGGGGTGGGTGGTCTGGGATGGGAATAAAATACAAAAAACTGTACTTGAACAATAATTAAATAAATTTAAAAAATTTAACTCATGTGTAGCCATTACTATGAACATCAAGCTATAGCTTACCAGATCTAATACACTTGTTTTAAAGGAAAACAAATAAAGAGAAATCAATAAGGTCATAAAACAAAAGAAGATAATTCCCTAGGGGAATTGAGATCTGGGTCTCCTTTAAGGGTATTAAATAAACAAGTTAACTGCTGAGTGGGTATTCCAAGGCAGGGTCACACTCAATTAATTGTTCCTAAAAGTTGTTGGAGGTGATTAAGAGTTAAATCCTTGGGTGGACTAATTTGAAGGACTTGAGGCTGAATTGTCCTGTTGAAAAAGGATATAGCCTAAATATTCCCAAGGCTCTGAATGCTGGATTTTCTCTGGAGTAATTATCAGTCCAGCAGAGGCTACAGAGTTTTTAAGAAACGAAGTAGTTTTTGCTAGCATGTCTTGTGTGGGAGATGCAATGAAAATATCATCCATATAATGATAGATAATTGAATCAGGAATTTGATCCCTTACTGGCTGAATTGCTGTATGAACAAAATGCTGACAAATAGTTGGACTATTAAGCATTCCCTGAGGCAAAACTTTCCATTGAAATCACTGTAAAGGCTGAGAGTTACTAATGACAGGAAGAGAAAATGCAAACCACTCTGGATCCTTTTCTGCTAAAGGAACTGTGAAGAAACAGTCTTTTAAATCGATGATTCAAAGCAGCCAATCTCTAGGAATACAAGCTGGATTAGGGGCCCCTGGCTGTAGGGGGCCCATAGGCTGCAGGTATTCACTAATATTCCTTAGGTCATGAATAAGCCTCCATTTGCTAGGCTTCTTTGGTATGACAAGAATAGGTGTGTTCCATGGGCTATTAGAGGGTTCAATATGACCTGCTTCTAATTGTTGTTTGACCAAAAGGTGGGTTTGTTTAAGTCTTCTTTAAGTGGCCACTGATCAACCCATACCAGTGTGTTGGAAGAGGTAGGGGAGTTATAAGAGCAGCAGCCACTAGAGAAAATGTGGGAGAGAGATTTGCATCCCCCACTGACTGAGGAGATCATGCCTCCAGATATTAAGGGGCATAGGTAAAACATATGGTTGAATTCTCCCTACTTGTCCCTCTGGCCCATAACATCTAAGAGACCATACACTGAGTTGAGGTTGAGAAATTCCTCCAAAACCTGTAACAGCCACTTCACTGTCTGTTAAAGGCCATTATGGAGGCCAAAACTGATTTGAGATAACAGATATATTAGTTCCCGTATCTATGAACCCATGAGAAGTTTTATTATATATTGTCACTTGTAAGATTGGCTTATTTAGCTTAATGGATTCTTTCCAGAAGACTGATTGATTGTCTGTACTGCCAAAGCCTCCCTGTCGCCTCACTGCATTCTGAGTATTTGAGATTACATAGGGGAGGAGGAGCAGCTGGGCAATGCATGTCTGAGCAGGAATAATATGAGAGCCAGACGCTTTGAGCATGGTTTTAATTTCTCCTTTATAATCTGAGTCAACAACTCCTGGCTGAACAAAGATGCCTTCAATAGTAATGCTGGATCTTCCTAAAATTAGACCTACTACTCCCAGGGGCAGAGGTCCCCAAACACCAGTGGGAGCTACAGTTATTTGATCCTGCTCCTTTAAAATGAGGTCATCAGTGGTGACCAAGTCCAGCCCTGCCCTTCCGCAGGTGGCTGCACGAAGGTCAGAAACTGCATTTCTTTGAATTCTCTGATATTGGTTGTTGTTCTGAAAGCTCCATTTGGGGTTGGGAGCACTGGAGCAGGTGCCCCCTGGAAGTTTCCCTGAATTGGTTGGTCATTTTTGCTAAATTTGGAGCGACAGTCTCCTGCCCAATTCCTGCCTTTGCCACTGCGTGGACAATCCTTGGGGGGAAGTTTGTAATTACCTTTTCCCCGCCTTGCTGCAGACAGGCAGTCCTTGTGCATGTGACCAGGCTTTCCACAGTTATAACATTTGAGATCTCAATCTCCTTTAATTGTGGCAGCTAGAAGAGAGGCGTTATGGTGCTGTGTGCCAACATCTTGGCAAGCCTTGATAAACTCACTGATGTCCTTGGTGGTAGCTCGCAAAGGTCTGATAATGGCCCTGCAGTCCTTGTTAGCATTTTCATAGGCTAGCTGCCACAAAAGAGCTTTAGCTGCTCTATCATTATCTATTTGCCTGTTAATAGCTTCTTGGAGGTGGTCAATAAAGTCAATATATACCTCCATAACACCCTGATGAATATTAGTAAAAGAAGAAATTTCCCTGCTCTGAGCATCAGGTATAGCTTCATGGCCCTGAGAGCAATTCGAGCACTTTGATAAAAAACATGAGGATCAAGCCTAGCTTGAGCCTTGGCAGTAGCATAATTATCAGAACCAAGCAGCATAGGGAGGGTGACAGGATTATTTTTTGTGCATTCTCAGTGGCTTGTATGCCAGCCCTCTGAGAGTATTCTGAATACCAAACAGTCTACTGAGCTTGGGTCAAAACAATCTTGGTGAGGGAAATCCAGTCACAAGGTGCCATTTTATAACTGTCAGTAATGGCTTGAAGTAGTCCATTAGTACAGGAAGCCCATTTTCTTTAATACTCTTTTTTAAGCCCTTATAAACAGAAAAGGGGAGGGGCTCATGGGCATTCCTCTGACCCTTGATTATGATGGGAAAAGCCAAAAGAGCATCTAAATCACCTTCCTCTGCTGCCTGCTGAAGGCGTTGTCTCATAATCCCAACAGGGTATTCATCTGAATTTTTTGGCTTTCTTGATGGTAACTGATCTTGTGGGGAGGAACTTTCCCATAATTGAGATAAAGAGCGGCTACTATTGGGTGGGTTTTCTGGCAGAGCTGTAGGTAGGACTCTTGTAGCCTGTTCTTCTGCTGCATCACATACAACTTCCTCATCTGAACTAAACTCCGTATCTTCCTCTATAACTAATTCCTTTTTTCTTAGTCTATATAGGCATGAGAGCAGTCTCGACTAGTCCCCAAGTTACTAAGTTGTGAACTCCGATAGGAAATCCACTATCCTGTAAAGCCTTTAATTTGTTACCNTTGGAGGTGGTCAATAAAGTCAATATATACCTCCATAACACCCTGATGAATATTAGTAAAAGAAGAAATTTCCCTGCTCTGAGCATCAGGTATAGCTTCATGGCCCTGAGAGCAATTCGAGCACTTTGATAAAAAACATGAGGATCAAGCCTAGCTTGAGCCTCGGCAGTAGCATAATTATCAGAACCAAGCAGCATAGGGAGGGTGACAGGATTATTTTTTTGTGCATTCTCAGTGGCTTGGATGCCAGCCCTCTGAGAGTATTCTGAATACCAAACAGTCTATTGAGCTTGGGTCAAAACAATCTTGGTGAGGGAAATCAAGTCACAAGGTGCCATTTTATAACTGTCAGTAATGGCTTGAAGTAGTGCATTAGTACAGGAAGCCCATTTTCTTTAATACTCTTTTTTAAACCCTTATAAATAGAAAAGGGGAGGGGCTCATGACCATTCCTCTGACCCTTGATTATGATGGGAAAAGCCAAAAGAGCATCTAAATCACCTTCCTCTGCTGCCTGCTGAAGGCGTTGTCTCATAATCCCAACAGGGTATTCATCTGAATTTTTTGGCTTTCTTGATGGTAACTGATCTTGTGGGGAGGAACTTTCCCATAATTGAGATAAAGAGCGGCTACTATTGGGTGGGTTTTCTGGCAGAGCTGTAGGTAGGACTCTTGTAGCCTGTTCTTCTGCTGCATCACATACAACTTCCTCATCTGAACTAAACTCCGTATCTTCCTCTATAACTAATTCCTTTTTTCTTAGTCTATATAGGCATGAGAGCAGTCTCGACTAGTCCCCAAGTTACTAAGTTGTGAACTCCGATAGGAAATCCACTATCCTGTAAAGCCTTTAATTTGTTACCTGCTTTTTCCCCAAACCTAATATCTAAAGTTCACTGATCAGGAAAAGCAGGGTAATATTCTTTCATAGTTTGTAAAAGCTGTATAAGATGCTCTTGTTTTACCTCATGTCCCGATCCTCTGAGGAGTTGCTGCAGCACCCTCAGATAGACTTCTTGCTCTTTAGACAACTTAGAGCCAATTCTTGTTGTTAAAAGGTCTCCATTTTACTTTTGATTTCTGCTGTTTCAGACTCTGCAGCCCGTTCTAAACCTTAACTAATTAGTTATGGGGGAGTATAGTGTGATGGGCCAAAAATATACTGTTGGCGAAAACCATCAGGGAGGGCTGCCTGGTATCCAGGGTACCCTAACCCTGCTTATGGGTTTCAGGTTTTTCCCGCGTGTCTAAGACTGCCAGGGAGGACTCGAAGCGCCACGTGACTAACCTTTATATTGTGCTCCCTTACCGAGCCCAGAGTTAAATTACTGTGACTGGAATAATCTGTGAGGTCCCTTTGCATCTCAGGGATTGACCCCAGACACCTCTGTGAGGCTCCTACTCAGGTGGGATCCCTTGAGATCTCAAGCCGGAGGGAGGGAATGCCTGCTATCTTCAGTGTCTTGAGACATTCATAAACAATCCTGGATTGTTCTCTGAGTTCTCAAAGCAATCTTTGGAGTCCAGTTGAAACTGAAACACTCATTTACTATCTGCTTTTCTGTTTACAGGCAGGCAGATGGAAAAGGCAGAATCAAAAAGGCTGCAAAAAGCAACTTTTAAAGAAAGAATGCACAGATGTGCTTGTAAAAAAAAAAGCTAATTGAAAGGAAATGCCATTGCTCTCTCTCCCAAGCCTAAAACCTGATTAGGGATTGTGCCACAGGGATGGGCTTGTGAGTGTGTTTTACAGTGTACCTCTCATTGAGTGGGCTTTTGCTTGCAGTTAGCAGGAAACCTAGTGTTCTTTCCTGACCCACGTCCAACTTATACTTGTCACAGGTGTCTTTGTTGCGGCGAGCAACCCTGTGGCTCCTAAATGCTCGACCTGTGCCTGTGGAGTGTGGCAATTGCCAGAGAGAGAGAGAGAACAAGGCTTCTGCTTACTAAAGAAACTTCAGTCACAAGAGAGGGCAACCTTGGAAAGATACCCTTTTTCTCTAAAATACAACACACTAAGCCCTCCAAAAGCACTTGGGGTCCTCGGCCCTTACCTGGGCTTTTGCACATGTTCCACCCACATTGGTATGTTGACCACAACCTGATATCCTTGGCTGGTAGCTGATGCGTCCATGTTCCTGGGTGCCAGATGTAGCAGACCCTGTCCAGCAGAGTCCGTCTGTTGTGGCTTACAATGGGAATCAATGCACAGGTGACAACAATCCTGTGTGGAAAAAGGGAACATGCACGGCTGCTCTCTCAAGGGGAGAGTGCCTCTGGATGCCTTGGTGGCACTGGATGCCTCTGGATGCCAAGGTGGATAAAAGATTGAAATGTAAGTTGTGCCACTCCCTCAAGAGGGGAATGCCCTGACCCTTGTCTAGACAGGCTTTTATTATTTTTCTGGGGCCTTGCATCAAAGAAAGATTTATTATCTATCGCATAGAATATTATTATCTACATTCTAGGTACAATCAAGGAAATAAAATAACATGCAAGGGGGATGGCAATGAACTGATTAGCTCTGTCCTTGTGAGAGCTCACACAGGCTTTGGAAATTATCCTGAAGATAGACAATACACATCTGTTGCTTTAGACCAGGGTGAGGGAGTTTTAGCAAGAGCAGGCTATAACACTCTGCAAGCATTTTTTAGTTCTGATTCCCATGGGAAAACTTGGTTTGAAGATCTGGCTCATGCCCTCCACTTTGCATCTGTAGGTTTTCCATACAGAACTGAGTCACATTTGCCAAGCCAAGACAAACCGGTCCCCTACACACTGTAATAAAAAAAAAGTCTCGTACTGGCATAAAAACAGACAGATAAACCAATGGAACAGAACAGAGAGCCCAGAAATAAACCCAAGTCTGTACGGCCAATTAATATTCTACAAAGGTGGCAGCAACATAAAATGGAGTAAAACTAGCCTCTTCAACAAATGGTGTTGGGAGTGCTGGACAGCTACGTGTGAAAAATGAAACTTGAACGTCAACTTACAACATAAACAAAAATACATTCAAGGTGGATAAAAGATTGAAATGTAAGTTGTGACACCATTAAAGTTCTAGACAAGAACACAGGCATGAAAATCTCAAATATTTAACACAGCAATATTTTCACTGATATGTCTCCTAGAGTAAGGGATATAAAGGGGAAAATAAACAGATGGGATCTCATCAAAATAAAAATCTTCTGCATGGCTAAAGAAAACAGTATTAAAATAAAAAGAGAACCAACTGTATGAGAAAACATATTTGCCAATGATTCCTCAGACAAAGGTTTAATCTCCAAAATATATAAAGAACTCACATGACTCCACTCTAAGAAGAAAGCAGCCCAATTAAAAATAGGCAAAGGCCTTGAACAGACACTTCTTCAAGGAGGACATACGGAGGATTCAGAGACACATGAAAATATGCTCAGTATCACTAGTTGTCAGAGAGATTCAAATTAAAACCACAATGACATATCACTTCACACTGGTCAGAATGATGATCATAAACAAAACAACAAGCAACAAGTGTTGGAGAGGCTGTGGAGACAAGGGAACCCTAGTGCACTGTTGGTGGGATTGCAGACTTGTACAACCACTATGGAAAACAGTATGGTATTTTCTCAGAAAACTAAAAATGCACCTGCCTTTTGACCCAGCAATTCCACTGCTAGGATTATATTCTAAGAGTGCTCAAACACCAATCCAAAAGAACTTATGCACCCCAACGTTCATAGCAGCACAACTTACAATAGCCAAGTGTTATAAGCATCAGTAAAGGAACGGATCAAATACTATGGTACATTTACACAGTGGAATTCTATGCAGCAGAAAGAGAAGATGCCTCTACCCTTTTGAAACAGCATGGATGGAACTGGAAATCATTATGATAAGCAAAATAAGCCAGGTGATGAAAGACTAATACCATATGATTTCACCTTTAATAAGAACATAATCAACAAAACAAACACACAAGCAAAATATAACCTAAGAGCCTGAAATAGAGAACACGCTTACAGTGGCCAGAGGGAGAGGGGAGGGAATTTCAGGAGAAAAGGGCAAGGGTTTGTAGGAACAAGTATAAAGGACACATGGGCAAAGTCAAGAGAGGATGGAAATGAGAGTTGGGTGGGGAGGGCTTGGGGGTGGGCTGGGATGGGGGTAAAAGGCAGAAAACTGTACTTGAACCACTATTTTAAAAATCTTCTTATAGAATAAAAGAAAGAACAATTGGTATGATATGGAGGTAATGGGCCTGTACAATTCTTTGGCATGAATATCTAGGATGATGATGTCACATGCGCATACACACAGACTATATAAAAGTTTCTTAATTCATTGGGGAGTCTATTGAGGTCACAATACACTTCTCAGTAGCTCTGGGATGTTGGATGATGCCAGGTAAAGAGCCTGATTCAGGTTCTTGTTGTTTATCCATGACGAGGTTGAAAATGTTCCTGCTCATGGGGGGAGTCTGTGTGTTTTCTATCCCCACCTCCAAAAAACTAGGGAGATTACCCACTTTCTCTTCAGATTTCTCATGTGTACATGGGAGGATAGAGATGGGAGAACTTTAATATGTAAACATCAAACATCAGAGACTATAGCCTGACTACTTGTTCCACTGAACTCCTAGAAAACAGAAGTGAGAATGCAGATCTACCTACCATTATGGTTAGAAAACAATTTTAGTCCTTAAAAATGACAATAGTTGTTATTTTAAGAAATAAGGAAACTATTAGTAAATTATATGACATAGTATTTCAAAGTCTAGAGTCAAAGCTGTCCACTTTATAAGGTCCTCAGTTTGTTCTGAAAAACTTTGGTCCCCAATCTGCTCCCAAAGATGAGAACCTTCCACAGGATAATGGGGATCCTCCATTTGGGAAGCTCTACTGGAGTAGCCTTACATCTGAGTGGAATCATGATTTGATTCATTTCTTATTGTTATGAGCTTGTGTCATTCAAAAACTCAAATATTAACACTGGAGGCCCATGTGGTGGTATTAGGGGATGGGGCCTTGGGGTGAGTATCGGTCCTGGAGTGGAGCTCTGATGAATGGGATTAAGTTCTTTATAACAGAGGAAAGAGGAAGCTCCCTTTCCCCACTCATTCTCTGACATGAGAGAAAAAACACACACAGATGTTTAGGAACCGGGTTCTTACTAGACATCAAGTGTGACAGCATTTATTCTTGGATTTCCACCTCCAGATCTGTGAGAAATACATGTCTTTTGTTGGCAATGGCCCAGTCCACAGTAGTTTGTTACCATACCCAGGGGGGACTGGGATCTTAGTGTAACATGACCACAAGGGCTGACTCCCAGGAGATTTTCTGCTGTATTTGTTGTAAAAAGTACCGCATGAATTTCCTACCAGTGATGTTCAAGGACAGTTTTTCTCCAGTATTTCTTTTCCACAAATACATTTCTTGGCTGAAGTCATAGGGGCTCCTAAACGTGTAGCAGGAGGTCAGCATTAGAAGTTGATATAATCCATGAACCATTTTAGTATTTACCACATCAGCATGGAGCCAGGTCCAGGATTCACTGGAGGTAAGATTCATACATGCATGGTCCTCCTAGTAACCATGTCACAGGAACAGGACTGATGTTTGCTTGAAGGTGTGGAGATTTACACCACTCAGTAGGAGCATTTGCCAAGGAGGTTTCACTTGAGCTTGATCATTTTAACTAAGCATGTCGTTTTCAAACTTCCAAGAGATTGTATGTAATAATTACAGAGTGACATTTGGATCAGAGTAACCCCTTGCTGAAAAATTGTTACTGTTCTGTTCCCACCTCAGTCATTTTATGTCACAGTGGAAAAGCCATCGAAGGATGATGGAGAAGATGTTGAGCACAGAGAGTGTTCAGGGGAGTTAAAATTCTCTACATGTATCCATACCCTCTTGCCTAACTCTCTTGATGGTGATGGACTCTCAGTGCACAAATGAGTATTGGGCAGGGATACTGACTTGAAATCACAAAGAGCAGCCCCTGCAGTGTCCATCCACTGCTCTCAGCACTGGGAGACTGATGACACATGGACAAGGATGTACAGGGCATTTATTTTGTACTGAAGAAAATTAGGCATGTGCATGTGAAATATGTCTGTGAATTAAACTGTATTAAATGGACCAATGTTAGAAATTAGCAACAGCAATAACTCTACAGCAAGGAAACTCACTAGCAGCTTATAAAAATTGACAAATGAAGAAATGTCGTATCTAGTATAACTTTTCTTTATTGTTTCTACCAAAGTAGATATTATTTGTATGAAAATTTGTAAATTTTTGATAATTATAGGTATATAGAATTTTGGGATTCAGAAACTATCAGAATATGGGAGAATTAAAAAGTTGTTTGTAAAATGCATCAGAATTTAAGTGTTTCCTACTCATAAGCCCACCATTTATTCTAATGCCCACAAAGGTCAGGCTGTCCTTTGATCTCATTCCATTGCGTCTAATAAACCAAGTGTTTCCCTACCCCTGACAAACCTGTTGAGTGAATTAAAAAACAGAGACATCCCAACAGAGGCCCTGGTATGAAACAGAGGTGAATAATACTACGTTGAGGTTATCAATGACAGTCACTAAGACACCTACAAAATATTCTGAATTCCTCCAGTAAAGATGAAACGTATGAGCACACTCCTGGAATTCAGCCGTGTAACATGCTTGCTGCACTCAGGCCCTCACCCTTGCCTTAGCCTCCCGAGAGTTTGAGATGATTTTCTTTTTCATGTTTTCAATTCCTGTTGATGTTCTATATTTAACTCTATATGAGCTTCTAGCTTACAGCAGAGTGGTCAGACATTTATACAATTTGTGATGTGATGGCCCTATATATCCAGTACCCACCTGGCATCACTCAGTTATTGTTACATTATTATTGACTTTAGTGACTGTGCTGTACTTTACATCCCTGTGTTTTATCTGCAACTTTCAGTTTGTAATTTTTAATCTCTTTACTTTTTTCTCCCATGTTCTCAACTCTCCTCTCACCTAAAAATCTTCAGTACGTTCTTGGTGCTTATGTGCCTGCTTTTATATTGCAGGTTTATTTTGTTCATTAGATTCTGCATATAATCGAGATCACATTGTATTTGTGTATCATTCTCTGACTTACTTCACTCAGCATAATACTCTAGGTTCATCCACATTATAAGAGAAGGAAAGATTTCACTGTGTATGGCTGAGTAGAGGTGATGGATACATTTTCAAATCAGTGTGCTGGCCAGAAAGTAATTTTTTATGTTCATAAATGCCTTTATAGATTTGTATATTTTGAGTATGCTGGTTATCACTTGTAATATAACATTGATTGTTATCATGTGTTGTGTTAATCTCATCACCATCGACTTCAATGGGTTTTCCTAACCATGGAGCATCAGCCAGTGAGAAATCTCCACCATGAAATACCACAAAGCACTTTTGATATGTTTCATTACTCACAGCATCACCTTCATACAATGAAAGAATCTTTTTGCATTTAAGTTGTAATTTTATTTTTCTGAATATAATGTAGCATAAAATGAAGAACTGTTGTGTATTTTTCCATCTCAATGTAAATATAACTACATAAAAATTCACCAATTATGAAATATTTCTTTTCTTTTTTCTTTTTTTGTTTATTTCATGACACTCTAACCAACTGTGCTACACTGGCCAGGGAGAAACTGTTATTTTTTAAAATATATATATTTTATTGATTATACCATTACAGTTCTATTCCCCTCCTTCATTCCCCTCCACCCGCACACTCCCTCCCCCACCATTCTCCCCCCCTTAGTTTATAACCACGTGTCTCAAGTTCTTTAGATTCTATATTTCCCCCACTACTCTCGCCCTCCCCCCTATCAATTTTCTACCTACTGTCTATGCTATTTTCTGTACCTTCTCCCCCCTTCTCCTCCTCCCACTCACCTGTAACTAACCCTCCATNTGGCAATTTCTTGGTCGCTTAGAGTTATTGGCTCTGGGACTTTGAGTTCTTCTCGCGCCATCTTTCGGGTTGTTCGTGCCTGTTCCATAGCAGGATCAGAGTCCTAAAGTGTTCACTAGAACAGGGCAACTAAATCGCTGGGATGTGATGTTGTATGTGGGGGCGGGGTCAAAGAGGGACAGTGGCTCTCACTGGTATTGCAGGGCAACTAAGTCGCTGGGTTGTGACGCTATATGTGGGGGCAGGATCAAAGAGGAGCAATGGTGTCCTGTCTGCCGCCTCCTGCCAGAGCACCCACAGGTGCCACAGCTGCCACCATCACCGGGACCGGCGCGTTTCATCCCACTGCACGTGAGTGTGCCACCGCCGTCAGTCCTCCAGCACTGGGTTTGCCCCCTGGGTCCTGTGTGGTCCGTCTCGCTGTGCGCGAATGTGCGACTGCGGTCAGTCTGCCCCACACCCTGACTGGGTCTGGGCTACCTGTGCACCTAGGTTGGGGGATCTTTCCTGCCCGACCCTGCTCCGCTGCTGGCTCCACCCCTCTTACTGTCCTGGTTGAAGGGTTCGTTGTTGTCGGACTTCTGTATAATTCAGTTTTCTGTTCTTTGGCTTTGTCTTTGTTCTCCAAACCTTTGTTGTATTCAAACTTGGTTGTGGGAGAAGGCACAGTGTTTCCACCTATGCCTCCATCTTGGTGGGTGTCTCCATACTATTTTTCATAGTGGGTACACAGCATTCCTATTTTCCATATTCTTGTAAATCCTTGTTATTTTTCTTAGTTTTCTTTTTATAATCAGCCCCTAATGAATCTGAAGTGACATTGAATTATGGTTTTGATTTGTATTTCTATAATTATCTCTACTGTTGGCCATCTTTTCAGATGCATGCTGCCCATTTATATGTCAGCTATGAGAAATATTTCAATTTGCATTCCACTTTTCTTTGAGTTGTATAGAAATATGATCATTCAGCACTGTGTCAGTGTAAGGTGGACAGCATACTCCTGTCATTACAGGACTTAACACCAATCATTTCATGTAGACACTGGAAAATACAAAGGAAGAGAAGAAAATAGAAGACAAATAAAGAAAATGTGGCTTTCTTTGTACTGAAAACTTTGAGGATCTACTCTCTTTAACAAATTTCACACATACCACACAGTAGTGTTAAGTCTCATCCTCATTCTTCCCATTATATCCCCTCGATTTACTTATCCTGAAATAGATCATCAATGTATTATTCTTCCACTGGCAACCCCCCACCTCTGATAACCAGAAATATGACCTTTTAAATGATTTTTTAAAGAGTACACATAGAAGGGAGATCACACAGTAATTGTCTTACTGTGTCTCACTTATTTGTCTGCCCTTAGGCCCTCAAGGTGCTTTTATATTGCCACTAGTGGCAGGATTTTCTTTTTTTGATGGTGAATGCTGGTCCATTATGTACAATTCTTTATGCCTTTGTTTTTGCGCATGATGCTTTAATAAAAATGGAATTACAGATAACTCTCCAATACAGTGATTCTGTTTCCTTTGGTGCATACCCAGAAATGGAATTTCAAGGTCATAAAACAGTTGTTTTTAATTGATGAGGAAATTACTTATTGTTATTCCTCAGCAGCTGCATTGATTCACATTCCCACTAGGTGCACAGGGTTGCATTAACTGCATGTCCTCAACATCCCGTATAATCTCCTGTGTATGTTTGACAGTCTTTTTCTGTTGTTTCACTTGTAGTTTTGACATTGGTTGTAGACCTTCTTTTTATATCCTGGATGCTAACACATCAACAAATACATGATGTGCAAATATCTTGCCCATTGCTTAGGTTGCCTTTCACTTTGTTGATGGAAATATTTTCATGAACATATGATGTTGAGTTTAATGTAAGTAAATTTGTCTCTATTTCTTCCTGTTTGTTGTGTGTTATGTCATGTAGACTAAATTTTTGACAAAGTTAGACTTCTGACCATGATGGATGCATATGTAAATACACTTTGTCTCCTCACAGAACCAAAGCAATGACAAAAAAATGTAAAAACAAAAAACAACAAGAACTGCCAGAAAATTGAACTGTATAAAAGTCTGACAACCAAGGAGTTAAAGAAGAAACATTTATTAAGACTGGTAGGAGGAGTAGAGACAGGCAGCTGGGGAAGAGAGGATGTGCAGCCAGGAAGCAGCAGGTAGACTGGGCAGTCCCACATTTACATGCAGAAAAAACAGGGGAAACAACTAGGTAGCAAGACAGACCATGCAACCCATGCTTCCAGCACAGGGAAACAAAAGACTAAAACCCTCTGAATGTAAAACCTGTGGGTATTGACGCAGCAGGAGAAAGTCCCAGCCTCATAGGAGAGTTCATTGGAGAGATCCAGAGGACCTCAGTATTTACACAACCCACCCACCATGGAATCAGCACCAGAAAGGCCCAATTTACATGTGAGTACCAGGAGAAGTGACTGAAGGCTGGCTGAGAATCAAATAAGCCTCATTGTTCCCTCTCTGACTTATGCCCCACATACAGTGCCACAAAATAGAAAAGTGGGCTGCCACACCATGGAGAATACTTAAGGCTCTACCCCTTAATATGTGACAATCACCCTGAGACCAAAACAAATATGGCCCCAATGAAAGAGAGGATCAGAGCTCCAAAAAATAAAACTAAGTTATGAAGAGATAAAAAACCTATCACATGCAGAGTTTGTAACACTGGTAATCAGGATTCTCACCAAAATTGTTGAGTATGGTTGCAAAATAGAGGAAAAACAAAGGTTATGCAAAGTGAAATAAGAAAAATGTATAGGGAACCAACTGTGAGCGGAAGGAAACTGCAAATTGTATCAATGATTTGGAGCAGTAGGAAGAAATAAATGTTCAATCAGAACAGAACGAAGAAACAATAATTCCAAAGTATGAGGAGAGGTTTAGGAACCTTCAGGACAACTTTAAATGTTCCAACATCTGAGTCATTGTGGTGCTAGAAGGAGACAAAGAAGAGCAATATATTGAAAAATTATTTGCAAAAAATAATAATAATGAAGAAGAACTTCCCCAATTTGGCAAAAGAAATATACTGGCAGGAAGTCCAGGAAGTTCAGAGATTCCAAAAGTAGTTAGACCCAAGGAAGCACATACTGCAGAACATCATAATTATGTTACCCAAGATTAAAAAGAAGAAGATGATATTAAACGCAGTAAGAGAAAATGGGGCAGTTAACTACAAAGGAATTCCCATAAGACTGTCATCTTGTTTCTCAGAAGAAGCTTTGCAATCATGAAGGGGCTGGAAAAAAGCATTCCAAGTCATGAATGGCAAGGACCTAAATCCAAGATGACTCTATCCAGCAAAGCTTTCATTTCGAATGGAAGGGCAGATAAAGTGCTTTCCAGATAAGGTCAAGTTAAAGGAGTTCATCATTACTAAGCCCTTATTATATGAAACGTTAAAGGGACTTACAGAAGAAAAAGGAAAATGGTCAAAATTATAAAAAATAAAATTACAACAAACTCACAACTTTCAACAACTGAATCTAAACAAAAACAAAAGCAAAACAAACAATCAAATAGAACATGAACAGAATCTTAGAAATTGAGGTAGATGTTTATCATCAGGAAGGGGATGGGGGAGAATAGGGGAAAAGGCACAGGGAATAAGATGCATAAATGGTAGGTACAAAATAGACAGGGTAAGGTTAAGAATCATATAAAAAATGGAACTTACATATACAACCCATGGGCAGGAACTAAGGGAGAGGAATGTGGGTTGGAGGGTGGATGCAGGGCAAAGAGCAATAAAGGGGAGAAATAAAATGGGACAATTGTAATAGCACAATCAATAAAATATATTATTTTTAACTTTTTATTTATTTTAATTAATTAATTTAATTGTTGTTCGAGTACAGTTTTCTGTCTTTCAATCCCATCCCAGCCCTCCCCCCAGTGCTCCCCACCTCCCTTCCATTTCCACCCCTCTTAGTTACTGTCCATGTGTTCTTTTTTTAAATCAATCATCTTTATACACATTGAAATATAAAGATATTGATAATGCATCAAGTTTCATTTTTAAATCCATAAAAGCTGTATCTTAAGTATTTTTATGGTTTTATCTAGTTGAACAGCAAACATTTTTTTGTCTCTTTATTTTATTTTATTTTTTAATTTAACTTTTGTTCAAGTACAGTTTTCTTTCCTGTACTCCCAGCCCTGCCCCCCCCAGTGCTCCCCACCCCCCTCCCATCTCCGACCCCTGTCTTAGTTATTGTCCATGTGTCCTTCATACTTATTCATGTAAGTCCATCCCATTTTACTCTGTTCTTCTCTCCCCTCTACCCTCTGGACCCTGTCAGCACGTTCTGTATTTCAGTGTCTTGGGTTACATTTTGCTTGCTTGTTTGTTTTGTTGTTTAGCTTCCTGTTAAAGGTGATATCATATGATATTTGTCTTTCATTGCCTGGCTTATTTCACTCAGCATAATGCTTTCCAGTTCCATCCATGATGTTGCAAAGGGTAGGGGATCCTTCTTCCTTTCTGCAGCATAAAATTCCATTGTGTAAATGTACCATAGTTTGTTGATCCAGTCATCGACCGATGGGCATTTAGGTTGCTTCCAACTCTTGGCTATTGTAAATTGTGCTGCTATGAACATTGGGGTGCATAGGTTCTTTTTGATTGGTGTTTCAGGGTTCTTAGGATATACTCCTAGCAGTGGAATTGCTGGGTCAAAAGGCACGTTCATTTTTAGTTTTCTTAGAAAATTCCATACTGTTTTCCATAGTGGTTGTACCAGTCTGCAATCCCACCAAGAGTGAACTAGGGTCCCTTTTCCCCACAACCTCTCCAGTACTTGTTGTTTGTTTCTTTGTTTATGATAGCCATTCTGACTGGTGTTAAGTGGTATCTCATTATGGTTTTAATTCTCATCTCTCTGATAGCTAGCGATATCGAGCATCTTTTCATGTGTCTCTGGATCCTCTGTATGTCCTCCTTGGAGAAATGTCTGTTCAAGTCCTCTGCCCATTTTTTAATTGGGTTGCTTGTCTTCTTTGAGTGGAATCGAGTGAGTTCTTTATATATTTTGGAGGTTAAATCTTTGTCTGCGGTATCATTGGCAAATATGTTTTCCCAAACAGTTGCTTCTCTTTGTATCTTGATACTCTTTTCCTTAGCCATGCAGAAGCTTTTAATTTTGATGAGATCCCATTTGTTTATTCTTTCCTTTATATCCCTTGCTCTAGGGGATGTATCAGTAAAAATATTTCTGCGTGGAATATCTGAGATTTTCCTGCCAATGCTCTCCTCTAGGACTTTAATGGTTTCCCGGCTCATATTTAAGTCTTTTATCCACCTTGAATTTATTTTGGTGTATGGTGTAAGTTGGTGCTCAAGTTTCATTTTTTTTGGATGTGGCTGTCCAGTTCTCCCAACACCATTTGTTGAAGAGGCTGTCTTTACTCCATTTTATGTTACTGCCCCCTTTGTCGAATATTAATTGACTGTAGAGGATTGGCTTTATTCCTGGGCTCTCTGTTCTATTCCATTGGTCTATGTGCCTGTTTTTATGCCAATACCAGGCTGTTTTGATTAGAGTGGCCTTGTAGTATAGTTTGATATCAGGTATTTTGATCCCTCCTACTTTGTTCTTCTTTCTCAAAATTGCAGCTGCTATTCGTGGTCTTTTGTAGTTCCATATAAATTTTTGAAGTGTTTGTTCTATGTCTGTGAAATATGCCATTGGCACTTTAATAGGCATTGCATTAAATCTGTAAATTGCTTTGCGTAGTGTGGACGTTTTGATGATGTTAATTCTTCCAATCCATGAACACGGTATATGTTTCCATTTGTTTGTGTCTTCCTTGATTTCTGTCTTCAGTGTTGTGTAGTTTTCTGCATACAAGTCTTTAACCTCCTTGGTTAGGTTTATTCCCAGATATTTTATTTTTGTTTTTGCTATATAGAATGGGATTTTTTTCTTGATTTCTGCTTCTGCTATTTCATTGTTAGTATACAAAAATGCCTTTCATTTCTGGATATTGACTTTGTAACCTGCTGTTTTGCCAAATTCATTTATTAGTTCGAGCAGTTTTTTGATAGAGTCTATAGGATTTTCCATGTACACTATCATGTCATCTGCAAACAATGCCAGTTTTCTTTCCTCCTTTCCAATATGGATGCCTTTTATTTCCTTTTCTTGTCTGATTGCTGTGGCTAGAACTTCCAATACTATATTGAATAGAAGTGGTGAAAGTTGTCCATGTGTTCTTTATACTAGTTTCTATAAATCTTTCCCCTTTCCCCCTGAAATTCCCTCACCTCTCCCCTCTGGTCACTGCCCCCCCTTCTCCATTTCAGTGTCTTTGTTTTTATTATGCCTGCTTGTTTGTTTTGTTGTTTAGCTTCCTTTTAAAGGTGAGGTCATATGGTATTTGTCTTTCAACATCTGGCTTATTTCACTCAGCATAATGCTTTCCAGTTCCATCCATGATGTTTCAAAGGATAGGAACTCCTTCTTTCTTTCTGCTGCATAGAATTTCATTGTGTATATGTACCATAGTTTTTTGATCCATTCATTTACTGACAGGCATTTAGGCTGCTTCCAACTCTTGGGTATTGTAAATTGCTGTGGTATGAACATTGGGGTGCAGAAGTTCTTTGGGATTGGTATTTTAGGGTCATTAGGATATAATCCCAGCAGGTAATTGTTGGGTCAAAAGGCAGGCCCATTTTTAGTTTTCTTAGAAAATTCCATACTGTGTTCCATAATGCTTGTACCAGTCTGCAATTCCACCAACAGTGAACTAGGGTCCCCCTTTGTCCACAGCCTCTCCAACATTTTCGGTTTGTTGCTTTGTTTATGATAGCCATTCTGACAGGTGTAAAGTTGTATCTCATTGTGGTTTTAATTTGTATCTCTCTGATAGCTAGTGACATTGAGCATCTTTTTGTGTGTCTCAGGATTCTCTGTATGTCCTCCTTGGAGAGGAGTGTCTGTTCAAGTCCTTTTCCCATTTTTTAATTGGGTTAGTTGTCTTCTTAGAGTGGAGTCATGTGAGTTCTTTGTATATTTTGGAGATTAAACCTTTGTCTGAGGTATCATTGGCAAATATATTTTCCCATACAGTTGGTTGTCTTTTTATTTTAATGTTGTTTTCTTTAGCCACGCAGAAGCTTTTTTATTTTGATGAGATTCTGTTTGTTTTTTTCTTTTTTTTCTGTCCCTTGGTCCAGGGGACGTATCAGTAAAAATGTTGCTGCGTGAAATATCTCATATTTTCCTGCCAATGTTCTCCTCTAGGACTTTAATGGTTTCATGGCTTATATTTAAGTCTTTTATCCATCTTGAATTTATTTTGGTGTATGGTATAAGTTGGTGCTCAAGTTTCATTTTGTTGCACTTAGCTTTCCTGTTCTCCCAACACCATTTGTTGAAGAGGCTATCTTCACCCACTTTTTAATTGGGTTGCTTGTCTTCTTATGGTGGAGTCATGTAAGTTCTTTGTATATTTTGGAGATTAAAACCTTTTCTGAGTTATCATATAAAAGTAAAGAAAAGTGATTTAAAATTAAAAAATAAATTATTGACAAATATAATTTCATGACGTTTTCTTTTATCTTTTGTGCTAAGGATCTTATACTTTCAGCTCTTACATTTACATCTTTAATCCACTTTAAGTTCATTTTTCTGTCTGGAGCATGATAGAATTTTCTTTTATTTTCTCCACATGGTTTTTCAGTGAACCTGACAGCAGTTGTTGGTTACACAGTTCTTTCCACATCACGTGGTCAATAAATGCAGGAAAAAATGGCAAATGTAACATGTTTCTCTGAGAAGAAAGAAAGATACTCCACCCACCAAAAACATAAGGAAACTGCTTTATATAATAAAGATCGTGCATAAATGCCCGCAGGTAACATCATTATCAGGGGTGAAAATAATGGAAACTTTTTCTCTAAGATCAGGAGGAAGACAAAGACAACCACTCTCACCCCTGGTATTCAATATTGAATAAATTTGCTAGTAAGAACACTTTGCCAGAAAATTAAATGAAATTCACCCAAACCAGAAAGGAAGAAGTGAAATGGTCACTGTTCACACATGACATGAACTTATATTAAACTTTCATTTCATTTCAATAGTTAAATGAAGATTTTCTTCTGCATAACAGTTGAATAAGTATGTGGATTTCCTTTGCACTGTTTTATATGACCTACTACATTTCTTGGACAGAGCAGGAGCTAAAGTACCATCTGAATGAACTGTGCATGAGTCCATGTATATGTGTGTATGCATATGTGGGGGTATGCAAAGCACATTTACTTCCTTAAACAAATTGAGTGTGTAAGCAAATGTAAGACCATCTCTCTCTTTCCAAGATTCTTAAAAATGAGTTGAGACCAGATTGTAGGGGTTTTGTTGCTGTGCTATTCTGTGAGAGGGCAGTGGGCTGTGCCTATGGTTGGTGAGTCATTCTTATCCCATTTTCAGGCCTCCCTCTGCTGCCCCTCTGCTGTCGAGAGCGCTGTGATGTGCAGTAGTGTAACCAAACTGCCACTCAGTGACATTTTCAACAAAAACTCATCACAAGAGGCCCCATATAAACCACAAACACACTCAAAGTAGAAGTGAGGTTGCACCACAATATTGCAAGATGAGATGTCATCTTCTTTAAAGCAAAAAGTGCAAAAAACACCTAATTCCCACAAATAATGGAGTTCATAATGGCCATCATGGAGGTGCAAACAAAGCACTGTAATGATCTAGAAATGCTCAGTGTCTGCAAATTACTTCATGTAGTAATAGGAACCCTGTGGATAGAGGACTCTCAGGGACTAGAGGAAAGGGAACTGTCATCAGTGGTGCCATCTGTGCCTTGTGTCTATCCCCGTCAACTGCCTGGAGCCTGCCCTGGTAACAGGAGGTCATTGTGTCTCCTCGGATGACTGGGCATTTTGCAAGGCCCCTTGTCCTTGGGAAATTCCACTGGGGCTGACATTCAGGGTGAACACTGCTATGAACACACACTTGCTCACACAGTGAGCACAGATGACTTGTGCATTGTCCCTCTCGCACCTTCACAATCCCATTCTTGCTCTCCCAATATTAAGGAAGCTAGAAAGGAAGGGAAAGCACATCTTTGTTAAAAGATTGGATTTCATGTTAAAGAACTGTTCCCTGATAAGAAAGCTTGGATAGATTCCAAGATGGCTGCAGAGTAGTGAGAAGCTCCATCTACTTCCCCCCAGCCCAGACAGAACTTGCAGCTAAACTGCAGAGCAATCAACATGAAAAACCAATTGAAGTGTACCTGCTCTGAAATTTAAAAGTAGGAGAGCAGAAGAAGATGGGAGGGTAAAAGGAGGTGGTGAGCCCCCTCTCATGCTGGTGCAGTGACTGGAAACCTCAAGAGATATTGTGGCAGGGAGCTTGCTTGCCTTAGGAGTGGGGGTGTCAGCCATGCAGGGATCCCCAATACACAACAACAGAGATAAAGAAGGGAGCCCATTTAACATCTAGCTTTGGAACCTGTGGGAATTTGATCCACTTGGAAGACTCAGAACACAGCATCCCAGGGAGGGAGCAACACCATTGTTACAAGACCAGGATCAGTGACTGCTGGAGGGGCCATGAGGCAGTTCCAGGCCAGAGAAGGCATCTTCTTGGTACACCCTATAATGACTTTGAAGTGTCCTCTCTTTTCTGAAAGGACTGGCTGAGAACCTGAGGGAGTCTAGATTGTGTGGTTTGAGGAAGAGGACTTGTGTTGTAAACCTCCTCATGAGAGGTACCCTGTCCCCACATGTTGGATTGCTAGGTCTGCCCCAGTCTTGTGGTCTTACAAGGTGAAGGGGTAAAGCCTGGGCTGGATATTTAGACTATCCCTCCCTTTTGGAAGGCAGGGAGGCCGCATGTATCCCTTTGGAGGATACATGGATGGCAGGGAGGCTGCACGTATCCCTGGAGGATCTGGGGAGATTGTAGTGAGAGTGGGCATGAAATTTTTTAGGGGGCATCCCCTTTAGCAGACAACAGAGAGTTGGTTTTTTCAGAGTGCATCTCCCAGGTGGACTTCTATCCTGGAGTCAGTTGATCATGTTCTGTGTTCTGTAGCTGCATTATAGGGAAGCAGTGTCTGGGTCTCCATCAAGTTCAGCCACCTGCAGCCACCAGATAGAGAGGAAGTGATACTCCACTAGAGAACCAGCCCCAAGAATGTTTGAATCACACTGCCCAGACTGGATAACCCCACTGAACACTTCTGATGGGGAACAGAGAGGTGCTCAGAGTGGGGGTACTCAAAAGGTGAGACTAAGGCAGATCCATGTATTGGGCTAGAGAGGCCACATCTGCTGGTCTACTAGAAACCCAACCTGACAGCGTGCCCAATGCCAGGTGAGGACAACATCTGAAATTGGCTTGCACAGAGAACCTCTATGGAGGCCCTGGACTGGACAACAGGTGGTCGAGTTTGGACAATAGTGGAGCAAGATCCAGGGGACTATGCAAAGAGCTTCCCTGGCAGTGATCACAGCAGGCACATCAATCTGTGTGAAGGATCCACATATTCATCTTTATTAATTTTTAAATATCTCTTTATTTTTCATTTTGTCATTTATTTTCTCCTCTTTTTTAATATCTCTTGTTTTCTCTTTCCTTGTCTTACTCTATTTTTTCACTTTATTTTTTTGAAAATGTATTTTTTGATGATGACATTACAGTTGTCCCAATTTTTCACCCTTTGCTCTCATCTGCCTGGTACCCCCCTTCCCTCCAGCAAACCCCCATGTTAATTCATATCCATGGATCATGCATATAAGTTATTTGACTTCTCTATTTCTTATTAGTTTTTACATTTTCTTGTTATATTGTTTATTTATATTTTCTATATGTATTATATTTCTTTACTTTCTTTTCTTCTTTGCTATTGTTTTTAGAATTTTTTGTGCCATTGTCTTTTGTTTTGTTTTGTTTTGTTTTGTTGTGTCCGCACCTATACAACAGTTGTAGAAGACAGAGCGTGTGTACAGATTGTGGATTTTCACTCTGTTCCCCTTTGGTGACAATGAAGTTCCCAGCAGGGACAGAAAGTGGTCAGTCTGACTGGGGCAGAGTCTATTCCTCTCTGCAATTACCTTCAACAAGAGGGAGAAAACTTGCATCATTCAAATACCTGATGGAAGTAATGTGATCAAGATCAACATCCCCTGTATGCTTAAGTTCTGGGTCTTCCAAACCAATAGGTAGACACAACAATCTACTCCCCAAAGGGTGGGGCAATATAGTGGGATACAGAGAATCCATGAGAGGAGACAATGATGGAGGCCAAGTCTGACCACAGGGCCATCTTCAGCAGTGACAGGTACACCTGACCGTCTAACCCTCACATTGTGTAGTCCATTTACATCAGGGCTTGAGACTGTCTTAGGCAACTGGTAACAGAGAGGACAGAACAGGGACAGTGTGGATCCATGACAGTGGTCCTGTGCCCAACACAGACTTGAGCAGCACTTGTCTGTGACAGTGATAGGTGAACCCGGCTCAATTTAGCTGATCTAGGACCACATGCCAGGTGATGCAAAGCTTCTTCACTTGGTGAGGACTCTGAGTCCACAGGTGTGTACAGCCTTGGAGACTCACTAACACCAGATACAGACACTCATTATGCTTTCATGACAGGAAGGGGGTGCTAGAGCCTCATGGGGTGTGTCCCACTCTGCCTTGGATCAGGTTCAGGGAACAGTGGGGCCAGTTGGGAGGCCACAGACCCAGATGCTGGGCTCATTGTCACCAGAGGTTGCCTGTTGGACCTGACCCAGGCCTGGCCATGATTCTCTGTTTAGTCATTTAAATGCTGTCATGATCACACTTCATGGGACACTAACTCCTTTACAGAGGCACAGCCTCTCTGCAGTTCTCCAAAGCCAGGGCTCCCTATATAGTAGGAGTATATGCAAATAGAGCTCCTTTGCTGATGAAAAACAGTCAAGCCTGACCCTGCAGTTCTGGAACAGTTCAGCCCAGGATTAAAGGTGCTCTCAGTCCCTGGTTAGTACAGAACACAGACCTCTCACCAAGGAATTTGCACTCAGCTGGGTTTTACTTGTTGCAGTTTTAAGAGATAGTTTATGGAGCATGAGAGACACTGAGTATGAGAATGGATATGACTGAGAAAAATACTGAATGTGTGACAATTTCTTGACCTGAGATCTTTGTGTTTGTAGGTGTCCAATGTAAAGTACAGCTGGTGGAGTCTGGCGGAGGGGCTAGTGAGGCCTGGGGGGTTTCTGAGACTCTCCTGTGCAGCTTCTGGACTCACTGTCAGTAGCTATGATATGAACTGGGTCTGCCAGACTCCAGGGAAGGGGCTGGAGAGGGTCTCACTCAGTAGTAGTGGTGATAGCACATACTATAAAAACTCTGTGAAGGGCTGATTCACCATCTCTAGAGACAACGCCAAGAATGAGCTCTATCTGAAATGAACAACCTGAAAATGGAAGACACAACCATGTATTACTGTGTGAGTGACAAAGTGTGGGTAAGTCTGTGTGAGCCCAGCCACAAACCTCCCTGTGGGACACAAGAGGTCTGGGCTTCAGGCTATACTCAGTATACCAGGAGTCACTCAGGGCACACTGAGTTCAGGGATAACCTTGAGAGCAGCTTCTGTGGCAATTTACAGCTAGTTTCCTGGCAGCTGTGGGCTTAACACTACACACAGAGGTTTCCCTATTGGAGGCTCCCTCCCTTCATGCCTCCGTGCTGACCTCTCCAGTATCTAAGTTACAGAGGCTTGTTGTCACAGGTGGAAAACATTCTCATATGCACCAAAGTCAGTGAGTCGCCTGCATTTGTTTATTCCTATTCTAATGAATTACCAAACCTTCTGAAATACACCAGCTGAATCCAACCAGAGGCTTTGTGGGACCCAAAATTATAGGAAACCCACAAAGCTCAGAGTTCAATCTGGTCCATAGATGGACACATGGAGGTTGGACAGTGGACATCATAGGTGCATGAACCCAACACCAAGGACAAAATCTTTGATGGGGGCATTCCTTGTTTTGACTCCATGTCCATGACACCAATAGCAGTTTACATCATGTGGAGGTAAGGGGACTCCCCCACTATTCCTTGGTATGGATGCCTAGGGTGTCTCCCATACAGAGGGACTATGAATATGTCTGTCACTTTATTGAGGAGTCTGTTGAGAACAGGGCAGACTTTTCAGCAAGCCAGGAATGGCTGGTTCACGTCAGGCAAAAAGTCTGGATCAGGATCTTATTGTTCATCCGTGACAAGGTCAAAAATGGTCCTGCTCACAGAAGGGCTTTTTGTGGTTTCAACCACCACCTGCATCAAACTATGAAGAATCCCCTCTTTCACTTCAGATTTCTCAGGTGTGCACAGGAGGAGAGAGAGGGGAGAACCTTAACATGACAGCATCAAATATCAAATACTAGAGTTTCGCTCCTTATTTCACTAAACTCATAGGAAACATGAGTAAGAACACAGCCCCCTACCATTAGAAAGAGAAAATTATCTCAATCCCTACAAAATGAGGGTAATGGTTATGTGTAAGTGATAATGAAAGTAACAATACATTACATGGCATCTTAGTTCCAATTCTAGTGTGGAACCTGGTGTTCCCCCTCTACAAGGTTGTCAGCTTGTTCTGAAAGGCTTGGGCCCCCTTTCTGCTCCCAAAGGTGAGAATCTTCCACAGAATTATGAGCATCCTCAGTTCGGGGAGCTCTACTGGTGTAGCTTTCCATCTGGGTGGAGTCATGGTTTGATTCACTTGTTGTTTCTGTGAGATTGTGTTTGTGTCACTCAGAAACTCATGTATTAAACCAGAGGCCCATGGGTGGTATTAGGAGGTGAGGCCCCAGGACATGTTGGTCCTAGGGTGGAGCTCTCACGAACAGCATTAGGGCCTTTATAATAGAGGAGTCAGGAAGCTTCTGTGCCCCGTCCATCCTCTGAGATCACAGAGAACAAACAGCCAACGGGTAAGCAGGCTCCTACCACATATCAAACCTGCCAGCATCTATTCTTGGGTTTCCCACTCACAGGTCTGTAAGAAATATGTGTCTGTTCTTGGCAATGACCCAGACCACAGTAGTCTGTTACCAAACCCAGGGAGGATTAGGATTGTAGTGTAACATGATCACAAGGGCTGACTCCCTGGAGATTTGCTGCCATATTTTCTGTAAAAGGCACTGCATGAATGCCCTTCCAGTGATGTTCATGGGCATTTTTTTATCTGGTGTTTTCTTCCACAGACAACTTTTCCTGGTATAAGGTTATAGGAGGCCCCTAAACACATGTAGCAAGAAGGCAACATTAAAAGTGTGTGTAAGCCATGAACCATTTCACTATTTACCACATCAGCATGGACCCAGGTCCAGGATTCACTGGAGGTAAGATGCAAAAATGCATGGTCCTTACAGTCACCACATCACAGAGACATGGCTGATGTTCTTGAAGGCGTGGACATTAACACCACTCAGGAGGAGCACTGGTCAAGGGGATTTGAGGATACGTTTAAATTTGATCATTTTGTCTAATCATGTCATGTTTTCAAGCTTCCCATAGATTGTATATAATAATGACAGTGTGGCATTTGGATGATAGTAACCCCTTACTGAATAATCATTATTGTGAGGTGTGCACTTCAATCACTTGATGGCACAGTTGCTAAGCCATTGAGAGAAGAGGGGAAAGTGACTGAGCGCATAGGGTGCCCAGGGGAGTTAAAATGCACTGCATGTGTTTATTGCTTCTTCCCACTCTCTTTCTTGATGCTGATGGACTCTAGCTGCACAGACATCTAATGGACAGGAATTCTGTCTTGAAAGCACAAAGATAAGATCTTGCAGTGACCACTGACCCAAGACCCAGAAGCTGAAGAGGCAGATGAACCTCTGTGTTGCCACCCTTCCAAGCCAGGCAGTTTCATGCTATTCATACAGCTGTAAAAATATTGTCATAGCCATTGGGATGTCTTGCATGCCTTTATTTGTGGGTGGGAAAGACACTCATGCTGCAAGTTGAATGTCTATCTGCATGTCTCATATCGTGGCCCTTGCTCCCCAGTGTGGCACCCATCATGGTGCCTGTCCCCTTCCGTGTCTCTCATCATCATTGCCCCCAGCAGGGAGTTCATAAGTGGTTAAGTACTAGAGGGGAAAAAAGTCAACGAGATGCAAGAAAATTACATAACACAGCATAATTCTGTGCATGTGAGCCCACTTTATGTTATGGCAACAGTTTATTAGACCCAGTCTCAAGGCTTTGAGAATAATAGATATCAGGCATCTTCAAGGGTATGGTAACACTGCTTCTTTTAGCTATTCAGACCCCTGAGTGAGGAAGCCTCCACTTACCTTACAACCTCTCTCTATGTGTTGACACATGGAGAAGTTTGCCCAGGAAATTTAATTTGAGCCAGATAGCATAAAACACTGTGCATATGGAATATCACTGTAAAGTAAATAATGTTAAATTGCCAGATGGTAAAATTCAGCCACAATGATAATAACTCTAAAGCACGCAGACTAACTAGCCTTTTATAAAATTCCCACTATCACAACGGGGGTGCTTGCCCTTCTAAGTTGAGTGGGAACCCTTACCCAGGTTCTTCACTTCTCTGTTCATAAAGGGAAGATCGTATGCAAGTTTGGTGCTTCGTGGGCTGATAAGCCAACCCTCACCACTGACCCCGTACCTCTGAGACAGCAACCCCAGGCCCAGGGTCTCTGTAGTTTGCATTCACTGTTGCAGTTAACACCAAAAAAAACCCACAAACTTTGGGCTGAGGTGGGCATTAACTCTAATGATTTTATATATAACATATTCCCTGGGTCCTAGTCTGTTGTTGACTATAGAAAATTCTGCCATCTTGTGATGACTCAGAGATCACTAAGGGTGGACTAAGCAGTACTGTGTGGCATCAGAGTTCACTGTGACATCATCAACAGACTAAGCTGATATCAAGCCAAGGCCAAAATCCTCAGCGATTGATCTTGCAAATGATTTTCCTCCATATTGATCTCAGACAATATCCAACTGCAACCCACTTTCATGTGGGAGTATCCATGATGCACATACATGGAAACAAACAAAAATAATTTTTGAATAATTAAATTATTGTGAATATTTGCCAAGAAGGATGTTTGCTTGATATAGGTGCCAAGTGTATTAATACAAGAAAATGAAAAGATCAACATAGAAGGTAACTGTGCAGAAACTCCAATGAAGTGGTGGCACACAGAACTAACACATGCTTCATAAATCCAGCACAGGTGCACAATCCTGTGGAAATGGGGACTTTCTCTTACTGTACTATGTAGAAAACACCTGTGACACTCCTCAGCCAGTGAAAACCGGTCTGATGCTCATGTCTGTGCCAGGAAGTAAGTGAGAACTCAGTGCTTGCTGGGCTTATGGATTTGAGGACATGGAGTCCACATGTGGAACATCACACAGCTCCTCCATGACCGGCCCTGGAGAACACCAGCTTGGAAAAGGAGCCTGAGTGACATCCAGCAGGGCCTGAGTTCTCACATGTGATGTCTTGATCAGTGCAGGTGTCACAGAATAGAAACCCAGGTGAAGGGGGAGATGGTGGTTTCTGCAGCCCCTGACAGGTGCAGCTGTTGGTCACTGAGTCATGAATTTGTTTTTATGCCAGATTCTCGGGTTTGCAGTCCTCAAGGCAGGTGGTAGAAGAGAAGACAACCAGCATGATGGAGAATCAATAAAGGAATAAAAGCTAGGGTGTCCCTCACAGAGTTGACCTTACTCACCTAACATGTCACAGTCAAGCCTAGAACCCATATGAAGGCCCAGAATATGTAGTAAGAATAGGGGAGAAAGGTGACTTCAAGAGCATTGCCATTAAAATCTTCACTTTGTGTCTGTCTGTGTGTGTGAGTGTGTGTAAATAATTGAGCAGTAGAAATGTGGTGGGATTAGGGCCTCATGCAGGGTCCTCAGGTGGGATGTTTAACAGAGGAATCTGAGGGCACCAGAGGCCTCTAAAGGCCCGAAGAACTTCCAGACTAAAAAAATGTTGGAAGTGTCAGTGAATCGGGTAGCTCCAGGAAAGGGACTCCCTGGTGGATCATAGAGCCCTTGATTGGAAGTTCCCTGCATAGTCACTGGGGTTTAGTAATATCAGTTCTCTGTGCCTCAATATGTCAAAGCCCATAGTGTTCCTGTGGGAGCATCCTGAAGTCAGGGTACTGTCTTCAATTCTCAACTAGTGTCAATGCAATGTCTATTTCCTCTGAGCTCAGAGAGGACCCTCCCCTGCAGGACTCAAGCTGGGTAGCAGGGATGTGGGAGACCGACGAGTTCAGGGAAGCAGCACCAGAATCAGGTGAAGATGGAGCTGGGAAGGAATTTCCTCTGAGGTTCTGTACCTTTCTCTTCCCATAAGAACATCTGAGGTAGAGTTGGACTGGTAGTGATTGTAAATATCCAATTCCATTAGAGCATTTACAAAGTTATAAGGCATGAGGGTCACAGCCAGTAAGGGTGTTTTATGTCTTCTTTATATCTCAATTGTAAGGAGCTTGACACAGGGATTATTTTATTAACTCACTAGGTGGAGAATTTTGTAGACACACTGGTCCAGTAATAAGACATTCATATACCAAGGCCAGACTGGCTCAGGTGTTTCTTTGTAACTCAAATGTGAAGAAACAATGAGGAGCATGCTCCTTGCTACCCTGTGTCTCAGTGAGAGGAGCTATTTCTTTACAGATCTTAAAGGCCTAGGTTCAACACACTCCTACTGAATGTGGTCTCTGTGTCCTCCGACTTCTCTCAGGTGGAGTCAGGACTTTAGCTATGAAACATTTGGTCTCATGAATAAACAAGGACAGGGGGAGACTAGATCAAATCTGAGTCTATCTGGTCCCTGAGAGTGTCACCTATGGCCACACCCTCTCTTACAGAAGTCCTGACAGCACAGTCCCTCACCATGGACTAGAGCTGGAGAGCTCTCTTCCCGATGGCAGTGGCTACAGGTAAGAGATTTTCCAGTCTCTAGGTCGATGAGGGGACCAAGGACAGTCAAGAAACATTTCCACAAAATCCTGTCTCCTCTCCATAGTTGACCACTCCCAGGTGCAGCTGGTTAAGTCAGGAGCTGAGGTGAGGAAGCCTAGGTCTTCAGTGAAGTACTCCTGCAAGGCTTCTGGATACACCTTCACAAGCCAATATATGGAGAGGGTGCACGAGGCCCCAGGACAAGGGAATGAGTAGATGGGACAAATTAACACAGAATATAGTGAGAAAAATTACAAATGGGATGCTCATGGTAGAGTCACCATGACCCCAGGGAAGTCAGCGAGCAGCCAGAGAGCTTAAAACCTGTCTGTGTATTACCGTGTGATAGACAGAGTGTAACAACTCACTTCCTGTATGTGTCACAGACTCTGGGGAATGGGGCAACTGGACTTGGATGAAGAGATGACAGAGGAGTGGTTCTCCTTACTTCCTGACACACAGTGAGGATCTGACCCAGGGATGATGATGCCATGGGTACAACACACACTCTGGGAAAGTTTCAGGAGACCAGATGCACTGTGAGGAAGAGGCAGGGAAGATGCTGCTGAAGGAACCCCTGTTGTTTGTTGTGATTGTGCTGGAGGCACATTTGGAACCTCCTGTTCTCTGAATGAAGCACTTCACTGAGGGGTCACCTGGGAATCCTTGTCAGGGTCACATTTGGGAGTTTATACTAGGTGTCTCCTAGCAAGTTCTAGGAAATCCCCTTATTTCTGGAAGAAAAAAAAATTGTGTTTGGGAAAAAGTAAGTATATGAAAGTCAAAAAGTAATTTCTATGTTCTTCCTCTGGCCATGCATCCCAGACATGATATTCTGGCAGCAAAGTCAAGGGAGGATATGTGTCCCATTTTCCACAGTAGTCTGTGACCCCACAGAGTTCTTTCAGTTTTTCCTCAGGGAGAAACCCTAAAAAGTTGACACACCTGAGACCACAACCCTTCATTGTCCCTGTCCCTGGGCCAGTACTGAGGTCATCACACAGCAGGAAGAAGTATGGGGACTCTCTTGACAATAGAAAACCCATATCCAGCCTGTACTATATTCCTATGACTGAACCAAACACAAACCTAGCACTGCCTCTACACACATTTATCATTGTAGAGTCTGAAGTTCAGAGAAAAAGTGTCAACTTGAACCAGGTTCATTCACCATCCATTGTAATTCTTCCCAAGGCATGGAGTTCCATTTCCCATGTTGTACATTGATACAAGCAGTGCATCATTTTCAAGTTTAGTGGATGCCTATCATGTATGGCCATGATGACAGATGCTGATGGATCACATGTTAACAAGAATAGGGACTGTGAGAGAGAGGAGATGCTTCATATACAATTAGCTGTCAAAAACCAGGATCCCCAACACACCCCATCTCCAGTTTCCTGATTAAAACTACATCATAAATCCATGGAAACACACATCTTGATGGTGAGCATAAGACCAAACTGCCCAATGATGAACAGCTGACATAAAGATTGCAGGAAAATCTCAGATACCCCATGCAGCAATATTTTTACTGATACATCCCCTAGAGCAAGGGACATAAAGGAAAGAATAAAGAAAATGGGATCTCATCAAAATTAAAAGCTTCTGTATGGCTAAGGAAAGCAGTATCAAGATAAAAAGAGAAGCAACAGCTTGGGAAAACATATTTGCCAATGATACCTCAGAAAAGTTTTAATCTCCAAAATATACAAAGAACTCACTTGACTCCAGTCAAAGAAGATGAACAACCCAATTAAAAAATGGGCAAAGGACTTTAACAGACACTTCTCCAAGGAAGAAATACAGAGGATCCAGAGACACATGAAAAGATGCTCGATATCGCTAGCTATCAGAGAGATGCAAATTAAAACCACAATGAGATACCACTTAACACCAGTCAGAATGGCTATCATAAACAAAGAAACAAACAACAAGTGCTGGAGAGGTTGTGGGGAAAAGGGGACCCTAGGTCACTGTTGGTGGGATTGCAGACTGGTACAACCACTATGGAAAACAGTATGGAATTTTCTAAGAAAACTAAAAATGGACGTGCCTCTTGACCCAGCCATTCCACTATTAGGAGTATATCCTAAGAACCCTGAAACATTAATCCAAAAGAACCTATGCATGCCCTGGCTGGTGTAGCTCAGTGGATTGAGCACAGGCCTGTGAAGCAGAGGGTTGCTGGTTTGATTCCCAGTCAGGGCATATGCCTGGGTTGCAGTCCAAGTCCCCAGTAGGAGGTACATAAGAGGCAACCACACATTGATGTTTCTCTCCCACTTTCTCCTTCCCTTCCCATCTCTCTAAAAAAAAATATTAAACAAAGAACCTATGCACCCCAATGTTCATAGCAGCACAATTTATGATAGCCAAGACTTGGAAGCAACCTAGATGCCCATTGGTTAATGATTGGATAAAAAAATTATGGTACATTTACACAATGGAATGCTATGCTGCAGAAAGGAAGAAGGAGCTCCTACCCTTTGCAACATCATGGATGGAACTGGAAAGCATTATGCTGAGTGAAATAAGCCAGGCGGTGAAAGACAAATACCATATGATATCACCTTTAACAGGATTCTAAACAACAGAACAGACAAGCAAGCAAAATATGACCAATGACACTCAAATACTGAGCAGGCTGACAGGGTCCAGAGGGGAGAGGGGAGAGAATCATAGGGGAAAAGGAGATGGACTCACATGAACTAGTATAAAGGACACATGGACAATAACTAAGGTAGGGGGTGGAAATGGGAGGGAGGTGGGGAGCACTGGGGGGGCAGGGCTGCGAATATAAGACAGAAAACTGTACTTGAACAAGAATTAAACAAAAATAAAAGTTAAAAAAGAATAGGGAACTATTTTGATCACTGTACTTCAGTAACTTTACGTATATTATTAATTTAAAATTCAAAAATTAAAACCCTTTGAAGTTAAAAAAAAGATTGATCCAACAGCTCCAGAAATGGATGGTTATTTGAAAGACTTATTCATCCTATAATCAATAGATAAAAAATAATGCTCTTCATATCAATTATGGTTTTATTTACGTTTTTTGCATTAATGGTTTGCATCAAGGCTTTTCATAATCTGTTTTTTTTAATTCAACATACTTATACTTAGTCCCCAATTTCCATATAAACATTCATCTTAGCAGATCTAGTTATGATTGAATTTCTTAAGTATCTTAAATGTGAGAACCTGGTTTTACCACATAATCTAGGACATGAAAGATAAGGCAGTGAACATTCTGCAGATTCAGCAGCACACTCCATGAAGAAAACATGTCCAAGGAGATCTGTCTACTTCTCTGAAGAGTTCACTCTTCTGTCTCCCAAAGAACCATACAGGTTCTCTACCTCTTCCAACACTGAGTCTATGTGCTCTAGATCTACATTCTCTTAGTTCTTACTCCAATTGCTTTGTAAAGGGAATAGGGATAGATGGAACTTCCTGTCATGTGAAGAAGAACCTCCTGCATTTTTAATGCTCTCTGTGGTTGTAAGATTTGGATTTCCTATGTGGGTTCATTACTTGTGACTTTCAAGGGCATCCCTCATTTGAACATCCTCTCTTGTATGAAAATTTATTCTCCTAGGTCATGCATGAATTTCATGGAGCAGTTGGGACACCAGGGATGACACAGGGTCAAATTTGAGTAGTAATTGTTAACACATGTGACCCATAGCATGTCACACTCTGGACCGTGTCCTTCATGTCACCATCCTATCCCAGCATCCCCTATATAGTAGGATGACATGCAAACAGGGCCCCTCTATTCATCAAAAGCAGCCCAGCCCTGACCCTGCAGCTCTGGAACAAGAGCCCAGCCCAGGAGTCCCACGTGTTCCCTGACCCTACCCAGGACAGACAGAACACAGACCACTCACCATGGAGTTTGGGCTCAGCTGGGTTTTCCTTGTTGCTATTTTAAGAGGTAGTTTGTGGAGAATGAGAGTCATTGAGTATGAATATGTAGGACTAAGATAATCAGTGGAGGGTGACAGTTTCTTGACCTGATGTCTTTGTGTTTGCAGGTGTCCAGTGTGAGGTGCAGCTGATGGAATCTGAGGGAAGTTTGGTGCACCCTGGGGGGTCTGTGAGACTTTCCTGTGCAGCCTCTGGATTCACCTTCAGTAACAACTGGATTAACTGGGTCCACCAGGCTCCAGGAAACGTGCTGGACTGGGTCTCATACATTAGTTATAATGGAGGTAGTACATACTATGCCGACTCTGTGAAGGGAAGATTCACCATCTCCAGAGAAAATGGCAAGAACCAGCTGTACCTGCAAATGAACAACCTGAGAACTGAAGACACATCCGTGTATTACTGTGCAGGTGACACGGTGAGAGGAAGTCAGTGTGAGACCAGACACAAACCTCCCTGAGGGAGACAAGAGGGCTTGTCTGCACTCAGGGCACAACAGTGAGTGCAGGGAGCACCAGGGTACACTGAGACACCAGGGAGCACTCAGGGCACACTGAGCACAGGCAGAAATTCAGAGCAGCTGAAGATGCAGGTTAATTGTTGGTTTCCTGGGAGGTATGCCATTGACTCTCCACAGGACAGTTTATCTCTTGGATCTCTTCCTTCATGATTCTCTTTCTTACCTCTAAAAGTATCTCAATTACAGAGGCTTCCTTTCATAGGAGGAAAACATTCTCACATGCATGAAAGGCAGAAAGTCACATACACTTGCTTACTCTTAGGCTAATTAATCATCAGTAAAACATCAAAACTTCATGATCCACATCAGCTAAATTGAACAAGACGTTCTGCTGGACACAACAGTGCAGCCCAGCCCCACATAGCTAGGAGTCCAAGCCGGCCAGCAGCAGGACATGTGCATGCTGGATGGTGGGCATCAGGGGTGTATGAACCCAATGCCAGAGGACAAGGGCCCCAGTTGTGATGGTCATTGACTTGATCAGTGTTCATGATGACCCATAGTAATTGACATTATGCACACATAGAAGGACCTTCACCATAATTTGGTATGGGTGTCCAGGCTGTTTATGTCACACACATAGAAGGACTATGAAAAAGTTTGTCACTTCATGGAGGAGCCTGTTGAGAGCAGGGCGGACTTTTCAGCAAGTTAGGAGCAACTGAATCGTGTCAGGTAAGGAGCCTCATTCAGGATCTTATTGTTCATCTGTGACAAATTCTAAGAGGGCCCTGCTCACAGGAGGGGTTTCTGTAGTTTTAATCTCCCACCTGCACCAAACTAGAGAATCACCACTTTCTCTACAGATTTCACACCTGTGCAAAAGAGAAGAGAGATGGGTAAACTTTAACATGCCAGCATCAAACATCAAAAACTAGATTCTGACTGCTTATTTCACTGAACACCTAGGAGTCATGAGTGAGAATAATGGTTATAAGTAAGCAACAAGGGAAATAATAAATTCTATGGGCATGTTAGTTCAAACTCTAAAGTGAGGCATGCCCACTTTTATGAGTTTGTAAGCTTGTTCTGAAGGACTTGCATCCCCTTTCTTCTTGAAAATCTGTGAAGCTCCGACAGAATAACGGCGATCCTCAGTTTTAGGATGTTTGCTGAAAAAAACCTTCCATCTGGATAGTACCATGTTTTGATTAATTGAGTGTTGCTACGTGTGGTTGTTCTGTCACTCAAAACCTCACATATTAAAATTTGAGATTCATGACATGCTGTTACAATGTGTGGCCTTAGCACAAGTGACGGTCCTTGGATGGAGCTCTCATGAGCAAAATTAGGGCCTTTGTAACAGAGGACAGAGGAAGCTGACCTTCCATCCACCCTCTGAGATTATAGCAAATAGCCATGTGTGAAGGGAGTTCTCACCAGTCATCAAACTCTGTCTCTGAAACTCTCCTGCAAAGGTTCTGTGTTTACATTCAGTGACTATTATATAACCTGGACGTATAGCCTCCAGAAAGGAGACTGGAGAAATAGGTTATAAGAAATGAGGGGCGAAGGGAAGATGGCGGCAGAGTAGGACAAAGGATTTTGCTTCTCTCCACGCACCAGAGAAGGACCAGGCTGATCTGCGGAGGAGCGCAGCAGATGCCCAGCGGGGAACCAGAATATAAGAAGGCAGGACTCCAGAGAGTATAGCGGACACTGAATGACCAGAGATTGAGGAGAGGAGATGACCGCGGATCGACAAGGTACGAGAGAGAAGCGCAGAGGTGGCGGCAGGCCCTCCACCAGACCACGCCAGGGCCCTGGCCAGCAGCCCCAGTCTCTGAGAGCCGAGGGTGGGCAACACCAACTCTGGGAGAGAACTGGTCACCGGCGCCCCCACCCCCATCTGGCAGGGCGCAGATTGGAAACCACCATAAGAGATCGGTCTGCCAATAGTGGCAGAGAGAGGAGTGAGCATTTGGAAGCACACCAGAGAGCTCTGATAACCCGTGGAGACAGGTTGCCGGCTTGGGAGACCTGAGAGTTGCCCGAGTACTCCGTTGCCTGAGCATTCCCTGCTTCTCTGGGCCTGTGCCAACCCTCGAACAGCCTCAGGGAGTCTCGGGCTGCTGGCTGGGCCCCTGGAAGAGAGCCAGTCACCAGCTCCATCCCTACTCAGCCAGCGCAGACAGGGAAACACAGGGAGTCAGGCTGTGGCTGTTGGTTTGGGAGAATTGTGAGTTGCCCTGTGTGTTCAGCCACAACACAGGGAAAGGTCCGCACCAAAGCCTATGAGAGCAGGAAAGCCTTGCTGGGAGTGCGTGCCCACATGCCAGAACAGGGCCAGAAAGCCTGGGAGAAAATGCCCTCTCAGTAGGGTGCGGGAAAGTGGCGCCAGTTTGGATCTTGGGGGGGGTGCTGGGGAGACCAGTTGAGCTTACGAAGGTGTGAGAAGAGCCACACTAACAGCTCCTAAGGCTGCTGCAGCTAGTGAGACCAGAAGAAAAGGTTTGACTAGCTGGAAACCAACCAGAGGAGTAGTGGAAGCAGAGAACACCAAGATACCTACAGGAGACTGCAACACTGAATTTCACAGGCATCCTACACAGAAGTTCACACCATAAATGCAGGGTACCAGAACAGGTCAATCTAAGAAGCTGAGGCCAACAAGAAGAGCATCACAAACAATGGGGAGACAAATAAACAATCCCCAAATGAAAGAAAAGGAGGAAGTCTCAGAAAGAATGTTAGATGCAATAGAGGCAAGTCAACTATCAGATATTGAATTCAAAGCACTGGTTATCAGGAAATTCGAAGAGCTTACAACGAGCTACCAGAAACTAAAGGGGAGCTAAAATGAACTCTCTGCAAACTATACCAGCTTGAAAAAGGAAATAGAAACCATCAGCAAAGGCCAAGAGGAAAATGAAGAATACAATTTCTGAACTGAAGAACACAGTAGAAGGTATGAAGAGTAGGATCGATGAGGCGGAAGACCGCATAAGTGAGCTCGAAGACAGGGTGGAAATAATCTCCCAGAGGGACGAGGTAATGGAAAAGAGAATCAGAAAAAATGAAGAGAGTCTAAGAGAAATGCAACACAATATGAAACGTAATAATATCCGAATAATAGGAATACCAGAAGGAGAAGAAGAAGAACAAGGGATGGAAAACCTACTTGAAAGAGTAAGAACGGAAAATGTTCCTAAGTTGAGGAGAGAGAAAGTCACACGAATCCAGGAATCGCAGAGAGTCCCAGGCAGGTGGAACCCAAAGAGGCCTACTGCAAGACACATTATCATTAAAATGGCACAACTCCAAGACAAAGAGAGAATCCTAAAGGAAGCAAGGGAGAAAAAGGAAGTAACATACAAGGGGGTCCCAATAAAGTTGGCTACTGACTTCTCAACGGAAAAATTCCCAAAAGAAGAGAATGGCAGGAAATATTCCAAGTAATGAGAAACAGAGGCCTACAACCAAGGCTGCTTTATGCGGCAAGGCTCTCAATCAGGAGAGAAGGCCAAATAAAGAGCTTCAAAGACAAAAGAAGTCTAAAAGAATACGCCTCCACCAAACCAGCTCTACAAGAATTACTAAAAGGGTTGCTTTAAGGAAAGGAAGGAAAAGCGTGAGACGGAGAGGAACACAGGTACACAAATGGCAATGAATAAGTACCTTTCACTAATAAGCTTAAAAGTAAATGGATTAAATGCACCAATTAAAAGACATAGAATAGCTGAATGGATAAGAAAGCATGATGCACACATATGCTGCCTACAAGAGACCCACCTCAGGTCAAAAGACCACCGCAGACTGAAAGTGAAAGGATGGAAACAAATTGTCCAAGCAAATGGACAAGAAAAAAGAGCCGGGGTAGCAATTCTCATATCAGACAAAATAGACTTCAAGAAAAGGGCCATAAAGAAAGATCCAGAAGATGACTTCATAATACTCAAGGGAAGCATCCACCAAGAAGACATTAAAATCATAAATATATATGCACCCAACATAGGGGCACCCAAATATATAAAGAAAATCCTAGAGTACCTCAAGAAAGATATTGACAGCAACACATTTATAGTAGGAGATTTTAACACCCCACTGTCAAAAATGGACAGATCTTCCAAACAAAATATCAACAAAGATATAGCAGCATTAAACGACAGTCTAGAAGAAATGGACCTAATTGATATATATAGAGCCCTCCATCCCAAAGAAGCTAAATACACATTCTTTTCAAGTGCACACGGAACATTTCCAAAGATAGATCACATAATAGGACACAAAACGAGTCTCAACAAATTCAGAAAAATAGAGATAATACCAAGTATTTTCTCTGATCACAAGGGACTGAAATTGGAAACCAACCACAATGAAAAAAAACCCAAACACCCAAAATCATGGAGACTGAGTGGTATGCTACTAAACAACGAATGGGTCAAGATTGAAATTAGGGAAGAAATCAAAAAACTTCTCGAAATTAATGAAAATGAACTCACAACAACCCAAAACTTATGGGACACAGTGAAGGCAGTCCTGAGAGGGAAGTTCATAGCAATACAGTCTTACCTAAAGAAGATAGAAAAATTTGAAACAAACAACCTAACCCAACACCTGCAAGAACTCGAGCAACGACAACAAAGACAGCCCAGAGCAAGTAGAAGGAAGGAAATAACCAAGATAAGAGCAGAATTAAATGACATAGAGAATAAAAGCACAATTATAAGGATCAATGAATCTAGGAGTTGGTTTTCTGAAAAGATAAACAAAATAGACAAACCTTTAAGTAGGCTCATCAAGAAAAGAAGAGTGAGGACCCAAATAAATACAATCAGAAATGAAAGAGGAGAGATTACAACTGATACCACAGAAGTAGAAGAGATTGTAAAAAATTACTATGAAGAAATGTATGCCAAGAAATTTTAAAACCTAGGTGAAATGGACCAATTTCTAGAAAAATATAATCTTCCAAAACTCAATGAAAAAGAAGCAGAAAACCTGAACAGGCCAATAACAGCAAATGAAATTGAAGAAGTAACCAAAAAATCCCATCGCACAAAATATCTGTTCCAGATGGTTTCGCAGGAGAATTCTACAAAGCTTTTAAGGAAGAGCTAACACCTATTCTTCACAGACCATTCCAAAAAATCCAAAAGGAAGGAAAACTCCCCAACTCTTTTTATAAAGCCAGCATCATCCTAATTCCAAAGCCAGACAGAGACACAACAAAGAAAGAAAACTTCAGGCCAATATCTCTGATAAACATAGACACGAAAATCCTCAATAAAATATTGGCAAATCGCATCCAACAATACATCAAAAAGATCAATACATCAAAAAGATCATACATCCCAGCCGGTTTCCTGCTCTCCTCAGGCCGCCTCATGGGGGGCCCAAGGGGGGAGTAGGCCATTGTAGCCGAAGGGGGCGACTCGGGGCGGAGGCCGGAGCGCGGTGGGGGGGCCTGGGTGAACCCCGCTCACCGCCAGGGGTCTCTGGTAGTTACTGTCACTCCACCCTTGGGGGCCCCCGTGGCATTGTGGGTGAGCTGGGGGCCGGGCGGGGGTCCTGGGGACATCCACACAGTGAGATGACCTCCGTGAGGGCCACTGGTTCACCAGCCCCACCCGGGTAACTCACCTTGGCAGTGTGTCTCTACCCCATCAGCCCCAGCCAGCCAGACAGCCAGCCAGCCAGCCCTCCTTCCATTCACTCCTTCATCATTTGTGCATCGCTCTAGCTTCCCTTCCTTCATTCATTGGTCCGTCCTTTCAAAGGAAAATACCACCCTAGGACTCACTACACAGTCACAGTTCTCGATGCCCAGAGGCCTAAGGACCAAAGGCGGGGGCCGAGCGCGATCACTTACACACACACACACACACCCCTACAACTGAAAACCGCCCCCAAATCCCACACGCACCCCCCAGTGAGGGCCGTTCTCCCGGTCAGCTCGGCCAAAAAGCATGGAAGCCGCCCACTGCGGGCCAAGGGTGCCTGGCATCCCGGTGAGAGGAGAGGCTGCTAGCAGAGGCCCGCAGCTGAAGGCCCTCAACTGAGAAGAGGGAACCAGGGCAGAAGGAGCCCTTCAGCCCCGGTGCCACCCGTCCGTCCGGGTCCGCACCGTTGCAGGCTTCTCACCGAGGCACCGGGCTGCACCTCCCGCGTGGGAGAGCAGGGCAGGGCTCGGGACACAGGAAAGGAGAGGACATTGTGGAGGACACGAGAGCCCAGTGTGGTAGAGGCAGGCCGAGGGGAACGCTGGCCCCGGACCGCCACAAACACACACACACACACACACACACACACACACACACACACACACACACACAGACACAGACACAGACACAGACACACGGGCAGACTTGCACCTTCTGGGCCACCTTCCAGCGGGAGGCCCTGAGCCTGGCCCGGGCTGCAAAGAGGAACGGCCCTGGCCTGCACCCAGCCCCGCCGGCTGTCCGGGTCTCAAGCCGGTGGGTGGCCCGCCCTCCCTCCGGGAACCAGCGGGCAGGCCCTGGAAGCCACTTGGGGGCTAGAAGAGGATCACTCCGGCTAGCCGCGGCTGGGGTGACAGAGACAGCCAGTCCCTCTTGTGCCCCCTGCCGCCCAGGGCTGCAGCCTGTCTGCCAAGGTCTGGACACTGGCCGCGTTTCCGACTGGACCCCGGGGGGTGGGGGGGCCACCACGGCCCCGGCTCGGCAAGAACTCCAGGGGTGGCTGCTCCCTGCCGGGCGTCGGAGGAGGCTTGTGTGTGTAGGGGGGTGGGGGAGGTGACCAGCGAGGGAGGATCTGGCAGGGGGTCTTCCAGTCCCCAGCCCTCCTTGGGCTCACACCCTTCCCTTGCTGTCGGGTCTCCGGGAAGGGGGCCGAAACCCGGCCCCTGGTGGGCCACAAGCCTGCCCCGCCCTTGGTCCTAGTCGGGACACTTGCCGGATTGTCCCAGCGGCCGTCGGGCCTTGTGCGGGTACAGACGCCGTCCCCCCGCCCCCGCCCCCGCCCCCACCCCCCACCCCCCACCCCCGGCCGAGGGGTCCTCGATGCCGCGGAGCCCCAGGGCCGGGTCCTGACCCGCAGGGCCTCCTGCGTCCTCTGCCCGAGGTGGGGTCAAAGTGGCCCTCTGGCCAGGGCCCACGCCCCGCCTCTGCCACGCCTGGCCCCTAGCAGGGACGCCGGAGCCAAGGGGTGGGGGTGAATGGGTGGAGGGCCGGGGGTGGCCCGGGACGGGTCCCGGTGGGCCGGGTGTCCCGGGGCTGCGGCCTGGTCGAAGACCGGGGAGGACAACGGACGTCCATCGCCTCACTCGGAAGGTCGCCGCCGTGCCTGTCCACGTAGGGCTCCTAGCCCTGTGTCACGTGATCGGGGACCCGAGGCGGAGCAGTGCCCCCTGGCAACGGGGACCCAGCGTCGCAGGCCACGGGAAGCGCCAGCCGGGCGGTGCCCCCCGGGCCCCGAGGCCCGGCTGCTGTTAGGCGCGAGCCAAAGACAGCCGAAAGCCACTCTTCCGGGTCACCTGTCCGGCACCCGGGGAACTTGGCAGGCGGACATCCTGGCCTCGGGCGGGGTCGGAGCATGCGGCAATGCCGCGGGCGCCCTGCCAAGCGCCGCCCCTGACACGCCGCCGTCGCCGCCCGGCCTGGCGCGGCCCATCCCTGGCCTCCCGTTTCCCCGTTGGCCTCGGGTGGGGGCTCACCCCAGGGAGCCCCCGATGGACCTCGCCCCGGCCCCCAGGCCGAGGATCCAGGGCCAGATCGCCCCTTTGTCCCCCGCCCCGGAAGGAACCCCTGTGGGTTGCTAGGGTTGCTGGGGTTGCTGGGGTTGCTGGGGTTACCTGGGTTGCTAGGGAACATGGCGCCCGCCGAGGCCACGCCCCCTCTGCCCCTAAGGGTTACCCCTGGCAGCTCTTAGGCCAAGCGGGGACCGGAGTGGCCGCCTCCGCCGCCGGGGTCGCGTCGGGGGGACACCCTGGAGGTGGGCTGGCGGCAGGCTTTGGCCTCCCGAGTCCGCTCCGGTCCCCAGAGGCGCCGTGCCCGCCGTCGCAGGCCTCGGCCGCGACCGCCGGGAACGGGAGACCGAGGCCCAGCTCAGGAAGGCTGCCCTTGACCGCACGGCTGCTCCGGAAACGCCCCGGGCCCTGACGGCCCGATGGGCCCCGACAGCCTGATGGCCCCCTCCGCCCTCCGTGCCTGAAAACGGGCCCAGTGAGGCGCCAGAAAGCGCCCGAGCCTTCCAGGCGGGGGGTGGCCTCTCGAGGCCGGCTGGGGAGCCGCTGTCGCGGCCCGGGGCATCCTCGGGCGCAGGAGGAAGGGGACCTACAAAGGCGTCCACAGCACTACCTGGTTCCCGGCGTGGGTGTGGGGGTGGTGGTGGGGGAACCTTAGTGAGAACATGAAGCAAAGAACTATTATGGATAGAAGAGAAATTCAGCTCCTAGAAAATGAGAATAATTGCTATATGTAGGCAACAAGGGGAAATAATAACAAATTATTGGGCGTTTTAGCTCAAAATTTAGGCTTGGACCTGTTCATTATGCAAGATATTCAGCTTGCTCTGAAGGACTTGTACCCCTTTTCTATTTCCAAAGATGAGAAGTTTCCACAGGACTATAGGGATCCTCAGTTTGGGGAGGTCTGCTGGAGTTGTCTTTTCACTCCAGCAGACAGAAACATGATTTGATTTCTTTTGTGTTCCTATGAGTTACTGTGTCACTCAAAATCTCACACATTAAAATTTGAGACTCATGTTATGGTGTTAGAATGCCTCGCCTCAGGACAAGAGTTGGCCGTAGGGTGGAGCTCTGATGAATGGAGTCAGGGCCTTCATGAGAGAGGAGTGAGGAAGCTGCCTTGCCCCATCTATGCTCTGAGATTAGAGTGAACAGCCGTCTGTGAAGTGGAATCTTACCAGTCACCTAAATGGTCAGCATCTATTCTTGGATTTTTCACATCCAGATCTGTGATAGATTTCTTTTCTCAACCAATGTCCCAGGCCACAGGACTTTGTTACTGCAACCAGAATAGTTTAGGACTGTAGTGTAACATGGCCACATGGGTTGACTATCTAGATTTTCACTGCTGTTTGTGTTGTAAAATATACCTCAAGGGTGTTCTTCCAGTGATGTTCCAGGGCAGTGTTTCTCTGTTATTTTCTTCCACAGATAAAAATGTCCTAATTGGACATTATGGGAGACTCCTAAACAAATGTAGCAGGAAGGCAGCATTAGAAGTGAATTTAATCCATGAGCCCTTTCAGTATTTACAACATCAGCATAGAGCGAGGTTGCCCTGGAGGCAGTTAAAACACTCCGTATGTGTTTGTTCCTTCTTCCCACTCCCTTTCTCAACACTGATGGACTCTCAGTGTGCAGATGCACAATGGGCAGGGATTCTGTCTTGAAAGCACAAATAACAGCCCTTGCATTGACCACTCCCCTCAGACCCGGGAAGTTGATGATGAGGATGAACCTCCCTCTGTGTGTGGACACATGGAAAAGGTTGCAAAGGACATTTATTCTGAGGTGAATAGCATGGAACACTGTGCAGGTGGCATATCTCAGTGAATTAAATTGTGTCAAACTGAAAAATGGTAGAAATTAGCAACGACAATAACTCTATGACACACAGACTAACCATCTTCTTATAAAATTTTCACTATCACAACCAGGATGCTTGTTCCTCTGAATCAAGTAGGGTCTCCTACCCACAGACTTCATTTCAGTGTCCCTAATTGGAGGACTAAATGGAGATGGTGTACTCCATGTGCTGATAAACTAAGCCCTGAGACTGGCCCTGCACCTGAGAGAGCAGCCCTAGCTCCTGAGTCTCTGCTGTTTGCACTCACTTCAGCAGTTAACACAGAGGAAGCACCATGAAGTTTGAGCTGAGCTGGGTACTGGTTCTGGTGCTTTATACATAACATTATGAATAAACTGGGGTTTGAGTGTGTGAATGTGTGTGTACTTCTAATGAAAGACTCTTGCCTACAGGCGTCCGATGTGATGTGCAGCTGATGGAGTCTGAGGGGTACCTGAGACAGCCTGCTGGAATCTGAAATTCTCTTTCAAAGGCTCTGGACTCAGTTTCAGTGGCTATTCAAAATCCGGATCACCCAGCCTCTGAGAAAGAGACTGGAGTGGATAAGTGTTATTTGAAAATAAGCTAACACTCACACAACAGAATACACTGCATCAGTGAATGTCAGTTTCACTATTTCAAGTGATTATTTCAAAAGCACTGCTTATCTCCCCTAAAGCAAGGTACATAAAGAAAAAATAAACAAATGGGACTTCATCAAATTAAAAAGCTTCTGCATGCCTACAGAAAACAACATTAAAATAAAAAGTCAACCAACAATATGGGAAAGCATATTTATCAGTGATAACTCGGACAAGAGTTTGATCTCCAAAATGTATAAAGAACTCATACAACTCCACTCCAGGAAGACAAAAAAGCCAATTAGAAAATGGACAAAGGACTTAAACAGACACTTCTCCAAGGAGGACATGCAGAGGGCACAGAGATATATGAAAAGATGCTCAGCATCACTAGCCATCAGAGAGATGAAAATTAAAACCACAATGTGATACCACTTCACACTGGTAAGAATGGCCATCATAAACAAATCAACAAACAAACATTGGAGAGGATGTGGAGAAAAGGGAACCCTAGTGCACTGTTGGTGATACTGCAAGCTGGTGTGGCTACTGTTGAAAATAGTGTGGGATTTCCTTAGAAAACTAAACATAAAACTGCTTTGTGACCCAGCGATTTTACTCTAGGGATTTGAATCCTGAAACACAAATCCAAAAGAACATATGCACCCCAATGTTCACAGCAGCACAATTTACAATAGCCAAGTGCTGGAAGAAACCTAAATGCCCATCAGTAAACAAATGGATCTAAAATCTCTGGTACATTTACACAATGGAATACTCTGCAGCAAAGAGAAAGAAGGGGCTTTTATCCTTTTTGACAGTATGGATAGAAATGGAGAGCATTATACTAAATGAAATAAGCCAGGCAGAGAAGAACAAATACCCTATTTCACCTTGAACTGGAACTTAATCAACAAAAGAAAAAAGTAAGCAAAATATAACCAGGGACATTGAAGTTGAGAACAATCTGACAGTAACCAAGGGGAGGTGGGAGGGAATAGTGGGGTGAAGGGTATCCAGGAACTACTATAAAAGACATATGGACAAAACCAAAACAGGGTGGAAGCAAGGGAGGGAGGTTGGTTTAGTGGGGGTAAGAAGGTAATGGGTAGAAAATGCAGACAACTGTAATTGAACAACAATAGAATAATTTAAATTAAAGAAAGCACTGCTTATCTATAGATGAACAGCTAGAAAGTTGAGGACACAGCCATGCATTACTGCATGAGACACACAGAGATGGAAACTCAGTGTGAGGCAAGAGTTACAACTTCCAGCAGGAGGGGCTGTGACCACTGATGGGCACTGAGCATCTCTGAATGTGGACAACCTCAAGAGCAGCTGCAGGTGGAGGGTGGGCTGGTTTCCTGTGTGGTTTCCTCTTCCTGTAACAGTTTCCCTCAGGCAAGATCTCTGGTTTCCTGATTCCGTGCTTCCCTCTGAATTCTCTGAGTTACAAGTTTCTATTGTAAAGACAGACAGCTTTGCATTATGGACAAGAGGCAGAGTCATTGTCAGACACTCTTGTGTCCAATTCCAATGAATAATCAACCCTTCTGATTCTTGTAGTTGAATAAAACTAGAGGCTGGGCTGGACTCAACAGTGTCGCACAGTCCCACAGAGCTCAGTTTCTAAGCTGGCCAGCTGCAGGACACCTGCCTGCTGGGCAGTGTTCGAGAGAACATATGGACCAACACCAGGAAACAAAAGATGTTTAGTGGTGATGGACATTGACTTGCCATCATGCTCACAGCACCAGGGGCAGGTTACATCACACAGAAGCAGATGAACCCACACAGTTTTGTGTGGATATCCAGGCTCATGAAAAAAAAGGGACATAGAATATTGATCACACACATGGTTAAAATCTCTGGGAAGTACAGGAAGAGTACTTCACCAAGGTAAACATGGTTTGATGGAGCCAGGAAAGAAGAATTCCTGAGGGTTTTTATTTTGTAGAGGTGTATGTGAGGGGAATCTGCTTTGGGGGATTGTGTGGTTTCAGTCTCCCAATGACATCTAAAGAGGAGACCTAGACTCATCATATTTTCTGCGTGGGGCAGATGATTTCATTTGACAAGTCAAATATAAAATAATATAAATTGTGACTATTTCACTTAACCATAAAAATGAGCAAAACATGAGATAACTTTCATTATGTGTGAACAATATTCATGCATACAAAAATGAGAGGAAGAATGATTATAAGGAAGCAATTTATGTTGATGATGATGATGATAATGGTGATGGCAATGATTATGGTGACTATCTTTATGATGATGGTGATGGTAATGGAAGTAATGGTTATAGTGATGATGAAGAGGAGTATGATGATGAACTTAGATTGAGTCAATTGTCTTGCTTCAATGAAATGCTATTTATATGGAAACACAATCACCATGGCTACTCCAGTCAAGGGTGCCATGCCCCTTCTTTTCTGTCAATGTTGAGAGATTTTATAAATGGAGCCCCAGTGAATTATTCAGCTTGGGTGAGTCGTGGTATGACCAGACAATTCATGACTTGAAAGTTTTCTAAGTCTTCATCCCCTACACCTGTGACCTAGTTACCAACTGTAACAGAGACACTGTGAAAATGTGAATGGGTAACAATAAATCCCCTTTCCACTTTTGTACCAGAAATGTGTTCCTTGTTTCTCTTGATCTCTACCTGCAGAATCTTTAACATTTCTATTTCTAACAAACTCCTCTTTTCTAAAATGATATAAATTATCTCTATCATGCCCTGTATTTCTTTTTGTTTCCTAACCTCCAAAAATCTTTAAATACATATGTCTAGTAAACTGTGTTCATGAAAAGAAGGTGTAGTTCTGTTTATGACTTTAAGTCAGCATCTTCCCCTTACTCAGTTTCAAAGTGTCTGCTCCAGTCCCTATGTCTGCCATAACCAAGAAACATGGATAATGGAGGCTGAGTTTTTTCTGGGAAAATCTTTGGAAAAAAACACCTAACAAAAGATCCATTTTAATATTGATAAAATACACTTTGCTAAAATTAAAGAGATTTGCCCCATCAAAGATCCATTAAGCCAATAAAGACAGAGGAGAACATAAAAACTATGTTTCCAAATTTGCATGTCTGATGGAATAAAGTGTTTATTATACATTAAGTACATTATATGTTGTGTGGAAGATACCAGCAGCCTCTAACCATAGAGATCATCTCCAGAAACAGGGCTTAGAAAGGCTCAGAGTGAGCATTTTCTGTATGGGTAGAAGTTCCCTTGCCTGTGAGCTAATCTGTACTTAGAATTATCCTCATTTCTTGCCTCCTGAACCACAACATCACTGACAACACTAGTCTGAGAAAATAGGTTAGTTAAGCCACTGCCATAATCTTTTCAAGAAATTTAGATTTCTGAGTTGTAAACATACATAATCATTTTTTTCTGGTCATTCATTCATGTAAAATTGTGATTATTTCTGCTGTGTTTTTTGGGGGGTCTCTGCAATGTGTAAAGGACCTGTGTAAGGGGAGAGTTTGCACAAGGGCCTTAGACACCATCACAAAACTTCCAACATCAAAAATTCAGGCCCTGCCTGATGTGGCTCAGTGGACTGAGTGCAGGATTGTGAAGTGGGGGATCATTGGTTTGGGTTCCTGTTGGGGCACATGCCTTATCTGTGGGCAGGGTCCCTGGTGGGGGGTGTGTGAGAGGCAGCCACACATTGATGTTTCTCTCCCTTTCTTCCTTTTTTCCTCCCCCCCTCTCTCAAAATAAATGAATAAAAATCTAAAAAAAAAGAATTCAGGATGTCTTACCTGTCTGTGTTTGGAAGGGAATTACTGGAAACAAAATGGCATCATAGATTAAGAAACAAAGACAGAAACCTGTACTTGAACAAGAATTAAATAAAAAAATTATATTTAAAAAAAAGAAACAAAGGCAGGAAACTGTACTTGAACAATAAAAATATTTAATAAAAAAGAAACAATACACTGAGAATGACTAATATATTCCCCAATTTTTCTCTTATGGTAGATACTTCTTGTGTGAGATTATAATATTAATTTTTGTTAATCATGGATATACTAAAGTGTTGTGATTCATAAACTGTACCCAAGTGGTATCCATTTTAAATCTGATTGGAAGAGAATTTAAAAGTGTGCCCCCCACATCTTGTCAACAAGTTCTTCTTATGCTCAGAACGGCGAGGGTGTCTGTTGACCTCATTCCAATGTGTCTCAGAAACCAGGAGATCCCCTATATCTGAATCTTTTAAATACCTGAATCACAGGTTGAGTGATTCCAAGAGAAAAAAATGTTCCCATAGAGGTCCCTGAAGGACCCAGGAGTTGGAACTCAGTGCTTTACTACTTAAAAGGAAAAGAGTGCCCTGCATGCAAATTTCTCTTCCAGTTCCAAGTTAAATCTTCCCCTGGGATATGAGGGCTCACAACTCTCTCCTCACATGGGCCAGCCAAGTCTCTGGGGAAGGTAGAGTTGTGGTCTATGGTCTGGAAGATGAGACTGCTGGGTCTCCTCCTGTGCTTGGTAACAGCCCTACAGGTGGAGTGTCTCAGATTCAGATATTAATGTGGGAGGTCCTACCTGACCATTGAAGGTTGGCAGGGGACCAGTTTGACAATCATGCTTGATGGACTTGGAACTGGAGTGTCCACATGAGGTTTGGTTCTGCCTCTAGCACCCATGGCACTCATGTTCCTTCTGCGACTGAGTCCTGTGTCTTTGGACCAGAACTAACCTGGACACTCCTCTGTGACCCTCAGTGTAGACTCACTCCTTGATTTCCATGTGTTCCACAAATGTCCTCAGTCTCTCAAATTCACTGAAGGCATTTCTCTGTCCTATAAAATAATGGCACTTCAGTGCAGATTTTCTATTTTCATTTAAAGCATTAAGTTTCAATTCTGCCTCATTAATTGCATAAACATAACAGGAATAACCATTGATTATATAGGCTCTTTTAATTGTGCTTTACTGGACTATTGTATGATATTGCCAGGATAAGATTAATTCCACCCCATGAAGCAGTGAAGTCAAGCTACATGGTTGCTATTAGATTTTACCTGCAATAACTATAATTTTGAGTGAGTTCCTTAAGTTCTTGAAGTCTTCCAAAATGTCCTCAGCTCTCCCCTGCCATCTCCCAGGAGAGCAATTCTTACTCCTTGCCTGGAAAGACTGCCATCAACCTTCCAAATAAGCAAGGTACCAGACCCTTTCTCCAAATTGCTTTTATTAACTTCAGAGTCATTTTATATCCATTAAAGCATTTGCTGACATCCAGAGTCTAGGCAGTGTTCTCTCAGGCATGACATTATAGTCAAAATCTTGGTTGATAAAACCATAACTGGAAAATGGCTTTGTGTGTCCTGTTACAAATAAAACAGGTTTCTTCTTGATTTATTGAAACAAATGTATTTCCATGGAAATAATATCATTCATTAAGTCTGTCCAAATTGCAGAGGGGTCAAACAGGAGGAAACTATGAATGTCTCAATATTTATTTTTAAAGTATAATTTACCAAACTGCTTTAGGAAAATACTGGGTTTCTTATGTCTGAAAGACAACTTGATTAAAAATTTAGCAATATGTTCAGCAACAGTTACAAAACTTCAATTGTCTTCAGTTCATGCTGTCTCATTATCAATTTTGTTTGTGCTGATTACTGGCCAATGTTTCTATATATCTAGTTACTCCACAGAATTCAGTTATCTTTTGCTGTTCAAAAATATGATCTGAAAACTTATTCTCAGAAATATGGAATAGACAAGAAGTCATAGTCCTTTCCATGGTTGTCTCTGAAGATGTAACAAATATGGAAATGTATTAGGATCAAACTGTGTCTAAGGGAGACAGTTTTCCATAACCTTGAGAGCAGGCCTCATAAGTGTTCTCATAGCCCTGAGGCTTTGCCTGATAAATGGTTCTCATAGCCTTGAGTGGGCTTAAATGCAGAGAATGAAGCTCTGTTGAACAATCTGTTGGCTCCCAGTCAGAGTGGTCTATATTTTAGTATATAAGGGAGATGGGAACTACCAATGGGGACACAGAGACAGAGCAGGAGACACACAGGTGACATGCATGGGCATGCAGGGAGACACACAGCTAGCAGCCTACTTAGAGCTGGGCAGCGAGAGAGCCTAAGACCCATCCATGTATTAGCCTGCAACAGACCTATTGTGACAACATACTTCCTCTTATGTCACAGACTCTGAGGAATGGGGCAAATGGACTAGGCTGAAGAGATGACAAAGCAGTGGGCCTCCTGACTCCCTCACACACAGGCAGGACCTGACCCTGGACTGATGTTGCCACAGGCACATCGCACATTCAGAGAAAGTTTCAGGAGACCAGAAGCACTTTTGAGGAAGTTTCGAGGAAGCAGCAGGGAAGATTTTGCTGAAAGAACCCCTGTTATTTGTTGTGATTGTGCAGGGGGCACATTTGGAACCCCCTTGTCTTCTGAATGAAGTGCTTCATTGAGGTATTGTCTGGAATCCTTGTTAGGGTCACATTTGTGAATTTATTCTAAGTGTCTCTTAGCAAGATCTAAGACATCCTCTTATTTCTGAACAACTGAATTGTTCTTGGGGAAAAGTTACTATATGAAGGTCAAAGAGTAATTTATATGTTCCTGATTCTGGCCCAGCATCACACACATGACATCCTGTCATCGAAGTGGAGGGTAGACAAGTGTTCCAGGTTCCACCACAGTCTGTGACCTCACAGAGTTCTTTCAGTTCTCCCTCAGGGTAAGATCCTAAGAAGTCTACTCACTTGAGCCCACAACCCTGCCTTGTCTCTGTCCCTGGGACAGTACTGATGTTATCACATGGCAGGAAGAATGGTGGAGTCTCCCTTGACAATGGAAGACCCACAACCAGCCATTACTATATTCCCATGAGAACTGAACCAATCACAAACCTGGCACTGTCATCTACACACATTTATCCCTGTAGAGTCTGGAGGTCAGAGCAAAAGTGTCAGCTTGAACCAGGTTTATTCACCATCCATGGTAATTCTTCCCCCATGCATGAAGTTCCATTTCCCATGTTGCACATTGATACAATCAGTACAGCTGTTGACGTTTAGTGGATGCCCATCGTGTACAACCATGGTGACAAACTCCCATGGATCACACACTGACATGAATAGGGACTGTGAGAGAGAGGAGATGCTTCTTTAAAATATATATATATATATATATATATATATATATATATATATATATATATATAAGAGATGGGGAAGGAAAAGAGAAAACTAGGGAGTGAAACACCAATGTATGGTTGCCTCTAGCACATCCCATACTGGGGATATGGCCTGCAACTGAGGCATGTGTCCTGACTGCGAATCGAACTGACAGTGCTTTGGTTCACAGACCTGTACTCAATCCACCAAGCTATATCATCCAGGGCTGAGATTCTCCTTATGATATTAATTTTCCAAGAACCAGGGGCCCCAAAACACTCCCTCTCCTGCTCCCTGATTAAAACTTTGTCATATGTCCATGTAAACATACATCCTGATGGTGAACATCAGCATGAACTACGCAATGATTAACACTTTAATAGAATGAAATAAGGCAGGTGTTGAAAGACAAATACCATATGATCTCACCTTTAACAGGAAGCTAAACAACAAAACAAACAAGCAAGCAAAATATAACCAAAGACACTGAAATAGAGAACAGGGGGACAGTGACCAGAGGGGAGAGGGGAGGGAATTTCAGGGTAAAAAGGGGAAGAATTTGCAGGAACTAGTATAAAGAACACATGGACAACAACTAAGTGGGGTGGAAATGGGAGAAAGGTGGGGAGCACTTGGGGGTGAGCTGGGATGGGAGTAAAAACCAGAAAACTGTACTTGAACAATAAATAAATTTAAAAAAGATTGATTGAACAGCTCCATTAATGGAAGGTTATTTGAATTATTTATTCATCCTGAAATCAATGGATAAAGAAAATAATGCTCTTCGTATCAATTATGATTGTATTTAGATGCACTATTTCTTATTAGTGGTTTGCATCAAGGCTTAGTGTAACCTGATTTCTAAAATTTCAACATACTTACTCTCCAATTTCAACATAAATGTTCACCTTAGCGGACCTAGTTATAACTGAGTGTCTGAAGTAGCTCAAATGATAGAACCTGGTTTTACCACAGGATCTAGGACATGAAAGATGAGGCAGTGAACATGCTGCATATTTGGGTCCAAACTTGACTAAAGAAACATGTCCTAGGGGCTCTGTCCACTTCTCTGAAGAGTTCACTCTTCTATTTCTCAAAAAAACCACCCAGACACTCTACCTCCTCCAACACTGGGGCCACGTTCTCTAGATCCACACTCTTCTAGCTCCTACTCTGATTGCTTTGTAAAGGAAATAGGTAGAGATGGAATTTCCTGTCATGTGATGAGGAGGTTCTGCACTTTTAATGCTCCCTGTGGGTGTGAGCTTTGGATTTCCTTTGTGCATTCATTACTTGTGACTTTCAAGGGCATCTGTCTTTTTAAATACCTTTCTTCTGTAAAAATGCACCCCTAGGTCATGTGCAGTTCTCATAGACCAGATTGACCAAGTCGGATGGTATAGGCTCAAATGTGGGGAGTAATTGTTAACACACATGACTCTTAGACAAGTCACCCTCTGGGACCATGTTCCCCATGTCACTCTCCAACCCCAGAGCTCCCTATATAGTATGAGGACATGCAAAAAGGGCCCCTCTACTCAGGAAAAGCAGCTCAGCCCTGACCCTGCAGCTCTGGGACAGGAGCCCCACCTTGAGTTCTCAGGTGTTTCCAATCTTTGGTAAGAATAGAACACACACTACTTATCACAGAGTTTGGGCTCAGCTGAGTTTTCCTTGTTGCAATTTTGAGAGGTAACTTGTGGAGAATGAGAGACATTGAGTATGTGACTGGATATTACTGAGAGGAACAGTGGATGGGTATTTATATCTACAACTACCTTGAAATCAACCTATTACTAAACATAAAATTATGATTATAATCTTCCAATTTGTGTATATTTTCATGTTTTTATTTTTGGAAAGTGTATGGACATTAAGATAATCCAAGACCTTTTCTCAGTCTCCAGCACCCAGGACACACTGGCTTCCTCCTGAAGCTCAGGCCTGCCATGCTTGGACTAGAACTAAACTAGAGACTCCTCTGTGACTGTCATGTCACCCTCACTTCTAAAATTTTTTGAATGAAACTTCTTTCTGCCACAATCACTTATTTTTTCAGAGCCACAGTGCAGGGGAAGGATGAGTGCCCCAGTACCAGGAACATCATGAGACAGCTGTGACTTTGAGATGGACCTGGTCCCCATCCACTCTACATGTCACACAGTCTGTGTCTCCATGTCCCACTTTCTCCTCCTACTGCTGCTTCCAGGTTGGGCAGGAGAACATGGCAGAGGACCACAAACACACTATGGGAATTATTACTGTTTCTCTAACTCAGCACAACCTCTGGTAATGGGTGCTTCCTGTCCATTTAATGTGTTTAAGTATTGACTCCTTTCACCTGAGTCTGTTGTCTGCTATCCTTGTGCTGTGTCCCTTCCTTACTGATCAAGAAAACAGTAAGAACACTTTTTTACAATCAACTGAGTCCTTGTGTAAATGGAAGAGATGGAATAGGAAACTCAATGAGAAAGATGTACTTCATCCTCATCACAAAATATTAGTCCCCCCCTAAAAAAAAAGAGAAAGTGGTTACATGCAAGAATGCGGATGAGCCATAGAGACACAATACCCGGTGAAATAAGCCACACTCTGAATTGCAACGGTTGTGGGGTTCCACGTCAGCAAGAACCTGGAGTGGTGAAGGTCTTGGAGGCAGAGCACATAATGTGGTGGCTGGAGCAGGGACAGAAAAGCAGAGAATCATTATTTAATGGGCACCAAGCCAGTTTGGGAAAGTGAGCATTTCTCGAAGGTGGAAGGTGATGATGGTGAAACAACTTTGTGAGTGTGCCCATTTAAAATAGATTACCACAGTGAATGCTTGGGGCAAGAACCTCAGAAGGGTTGTGACTGCCCCATGAATGTTTGCAATGAGTTGGAATCTGGGAAGAGGGGGATCCTGGTTCAGGTTCTGGAATACAGGGTTCTCTTAGCTGGCAGCAGTGTGGGAGGTGGAAGTGTGGGGACAAGGACAATGGTAATTCATGCCCTGAGTGGGTGCAGGACATTACAACTAGTGTCTCTTCAAGGGAGATGAGCGGGTGGGGGTGGCACATCATTAGGGCCCCAAACCCTCTGACTCTCTGTGTCATCTCGATGAGGGCTGGGGATGCATGACCATCAGTTATGAACACCACACTCAGGGCTGTTCTACACAAAATGGACGTCCTTTGTTGGGAGACACTTATTTCTTTACAAATTTTTATGGGGGCAACTTTGCCTGCAAGTTCCCCCATCCACCACTGATGAAAATTATACTGCCAAGGCATGATCTACTTGGAGAGTAGAGGTGGTCAATCTCTCACAGGATAAGGGCCAAGAGCCTCTTCCTCACTAGGCTTTTATTGGGTTTGTTTGCACAAGAATACAGGTAAGGATCAAACAATAGATAGCACTCAAAGAACTATGAGGGCTTATTCTCAGTCAGGGTCAGATAGCTAAACGAGCCATAAAACTTTAAGGAACAAACTTCTTGCTTGGACCCCTGTCATTTAAATGAGAGCATTCTAAACAAAGCAGGTTTCACAGGATTTTACATATTCTTTCTTAGGCCTGATCACCTGGGATCCCGCTCTAGCCTGCAAAGAGCTGCACTGGCTTCCCAGTCATAGGTTTTTAGGCTTAAGTGGATTAGAGTAAGGAAGCGCTTCTCCCAGAAGGAATGGGGACTCAGGCTATGTCAGAATAGCTGGGGGGTGAGAGTCCATCACTTCTTCTTTGTTGCAGCTCCTTGCCCCCCGAGTCCTTCCTTGAAGGCCTCCCAAGTGATTGTGTCTGGCTTTGGTTGCCCCCCCTCTGAGGGGTCTTACCTGTCTCTGACTAACCGACTGAGTGTTGGGGGCAATGGATGAAGTGGAAGCAGCATTGCTGTCAGAGATAAGCTTTGTCTCCTTAGTGACTCACAGCCAGAGGTCACTCACACAGCCTTATCTATGGGGAGTGGTTACAACTCCTGAAACCAGGCAGAGCGGTTCCCAATGAATTTTCACTTGGACTTTTCCCTAAGCGTAAAACCATCATTTCCCTCTGCTCTCACCTGGCATGGAAGTGATAATAATAACAAGACCTACAACAGCGTCCATCTGTCCACTTACCTTGTCTCACAGTCTCTAAATTTCCTAAAAACTGGGAAACAAACAAAAAACTGGAAAACAGAGACACCCAGGCATGCCCTGAAATGTGTCTCTGGGCAGCATCACAGGGACATGTAAGGGAGGGAATGGCATGTCCAGTTTGAGAGCCTTCTGGGGCAGGTGAGGGCATGCATCACTAGGCTGACCAACTCTATGGAATGGGCGTCCTCTTCCCTTCCCCATGTTGGCAAAGGGGACAGGAGTGCTTTACAGAGCACAGGTGTTCCCTCGGATATACCTTTTTTTCCCTACTGTAAGAAGCTTTCTTACCACTTCTATCCCTCCTCATCCACTTCCCTTTCCTTCATGCTGGTGCAGTTGCCTAATGCCCTGAGATCCTCAGAGATATTCAACTTCACCTGCAGAACACTGGTGTCATCACTGTTGCAGATGTCACCTCAACCCTATGTGGCTGCACCATCTTCTCACTCTCAGCTCTCTTATTCACAAAGGGGGAATCTAGTGTTACATCTGTCACCTGCAAAATCTCACATCTGGCCCATGTGCCCCAGCCCTCACTGTTCACTATTAAATAATGTGGACTTCAGTGGGGATTTTCTGGGTGTGGAGGATGTGTGAGACTTGGAGAAGCAACCCCATTTTATGCTTTTACAAATCTGCTAAAGCCCATCATGTGCTTTACCTCAGTTTAGTGGTTTAATGAATGATGTGACTACTTTTCACTTTGATTTCCCTCCATTTGTCACCTTGGCCCATCATGAGTTCCCAGTGACCTTTCCAGCATATCAGCCTCCAGATCCCCTGACCAGCATCTCAGGTGAATGTGGGGACGGTACGTTCCAGACAGACTCTCTGTGACAAGGAAGCAGATCCCATGGTTCACATGCATCTCAGAACAACTATTAGCTAAGAATGAGTGCCTGTGACTCTCTGGAATAAGGTTACTCCAGGGCCTCTGTAGCTCATGTGGACTGGGCCCTGAACAGGTCTCCTGATCAGCTCACCTGTGGGAAGGGGCTGCACTCCCCTGAGGGAAGTGAGATGAAAGGAAGAACACAACAGGTTTAACCAGTCTCAGCTGCTGGGCTTGGGTTGGACTCTGGGCAGCAGAAATTAATGAGCATGGCTCATTCCCTAGAGCTGGACTGGGACAGAGGCTGAACCAGCACCACCACCTGCAGGATCAGGGGCCTCAGCCAGGTCATGGGGAAGACAAATCTTTACTTTGTAATAATTTTACATCAAATATAATTTTATATGAAATTATGATTATCCAATCTGGAAATGATGATTCTACTTCACATGTTTCCTTCTATTTAGGTAGTTGTTTGGACTTAATCTTAATCTGTTTAAATATACACCTGAATAAATCATAGGATTGAAATAGTGTGATCCACTCATCTTGATCAGCATTAAATTTTAAATGTAGAAAAATAGGGTGTCGATTTCCGCCAAGATGGAGGCATAGGTGGAAACACTGTGCCTTCTCTCACAACCAAGTTTGAATACAACAAAGGTTTGGAGAAACAAAGACACAACCAAAGGACAGAAAATTGAATTATACGGAAGTCCGACTACATCTAACTGTTCAAAGGGGATAGTAAGAGGGGCGGAGCCAGCAGCAAGCAGGGTCGGGCAGGACAGGTCCCCTGACCCAGGCCTTCAGGCAGCCCGGAAACAGTTGGGGTGCGGGGCAGACTGACCTCGGGTGCACATTTGCGCACAGTGAGACGGACCACGCAGGCCCCAGGGGGCGAGGGCTGGCGGCCGTGGCACATTCGCGTGCAGTGGGATAGAACGCATGGGCCCGATGGTGGCAGCAACTGCGGCACCGGTGAGGGCGGGGCGGCAGGCGGAAGATGGGACGCCATAGTCCCTCTTTGACCCCACCCCCACATAAGCGTCACAACCCAGCGACTGAGATGCCCTGCGATACCGGTGAGAGCCATTGTACTTCTTTGACAACGCCCCCACACACAACGTCACAACCCAGCGACTGAGTTGCCCTGCTCTGGTGAACACCTAGGGCTCCGATCCTGCTACGTAACATGCACGAACAGCCCAAAAGATAGCGCAAGAAGAACTCAAAGTCCCAGAGCCAATAACCCTAAGCGACCGAGAAATTGCCAGCCTCTCAGAAGCACAATTCAAGACACTATTTATCAGGATGCTCACAGAACTGGTAGATTATAGTCACAAATTAGAGGAACACACTCACAAATTAGAGGAACATATGAAGGCTAAACTAATTGAAATCAAGGGAGATGCACAGGAAACCAATAGTGATGGAAAGGAAACTGGGACTCAAATCAATGGAATGGACCAGAAGGAAGAATGAAACATCCAACCAGAAAGGAATGAAGAAATGAGAATTCAAAAAAATGAGGAGAGGCTTAGGAACCTCCAGGACATCTTTAAACGTTCCAACATCCAGATTATAGGGGTACCAGAAGGGGGAAAGAAACAGCCACGAGTGGAAAACTTATTTGAACAAATAATAAAGGAGAACTTCCCCAGTCTGGCAAAGGAAATAGACTTCCAGGAAATCCAGGAAGCTCAGAGAGTCCCAAAGAAGTTGGACCCAAGAAGGAACACACCAAGGCACATCATAATTACATTAGCCAAGACTAAAATGAAGGAGAGAATCCTAGAAGCAGCAAGAGATAAGGGGACAGTCACCTACAAAGGAGTACCCATCAGACTGTCAGCGGATTTCTCAAAAGAGACCTTACAGGCAAGAAGGGGCTGGAAAGAAGTATTCCAAGTCATGAAATCCAAAGACCTACAGCCAAGATTGCTTTATCCAGCAAAACTTTCATTTAGAATGGAAGGACAGATAAAGTGCTTCTCAGATAAGTTCAAGTTCAAGGAGTTCATCATCACCAAGCCCTTATTATATGAAATGCTAAAGGGACTTATATAAGAAAAAGAAGATGAAAAATATGAACATTGAAAGGACAGCAAACACAGAGTTATTAACAACCACACCTAAAACAAAAGCAAACCAAGAGGACAGCTAGATCAGGAGTGGAACCATAGAAATGAAGAACACATGAAGGGTTAGAAACAGGGGGATGGGAGGGGGAGAAGGGGGGAGAAGGCACAGAAAATAGCATAGATGGTAGGTAGAAAATAGATAGGGGGGAGGGCAAGAATAGTGGGGGAAATATAGAATCCAAAGAACTTGAGACACGTGGTTATAAACTAAGTGGGGGAGAATGGTGGGGGAGGGAGTATGTGGGTGGAGGGGAATGAAGGGGGGGGAATAGAACAACTGTAATGGTATAATCAATAAAATATATTTTAAAAAGACCAAAAAAAAGAAAAATAGGGTGTCCTTTAACCTGATTCCAAGTTACCGCATTTCTCAAGCACTCCCCTTTCTGAGACCCACTACACTGAGTCCAAAACAAGAGATGCGCTCAGGACACAGAAAGACACGGGAAAATAACCTCTGTTCCTATCCACTTATGAGAACAGAGTCCCCTACATGCAAATTTCTCTCCAAGCTCTAGGGTACATCCTCCCCTGGACTGTGGGAGCTCACAGCTCTCTCCTCACAAGGGGCTGAGGTCTTTGGGGAAAACAGAGTTGTGCTCTAGAAGGAGATGTGACTGCTGGCTCTCCTCCTGTTCCTGGTGATAGCCTCACATGGTGAGTGTCTCAGATGTTAGGCACTAGTTTATGAGATGTGGTTACTTCATGTGACTGAAAGGGACTGATGCTCCTTGTCCCTGGGTGTCCTGTCCCAGGTGTAGCTATATAAGTTGGGCCCAGGACTGGTGAAGCCTTTACAGACCCTATCCCTCACCTGCACTGTCTCTGGATTCTCTTTAACAAGTAATTATGTGCACTGGACTCGCAGGGCTCCAGGGAAGGGACTGGAATTGGTCGATGCTATATACAGAGATGAAAACACAAACTAGAGCCCAGGGCTGAAAATCCCAATCAGCATCACCAGCAACATTTCCAATAACCAAGTTTATTTAACACTGAGCAGCCTGAGAGCCAAGGACACAGCCATGTATTACTGTGAGAAAGGGACACAATGAGTGGAAGTCCACATGAGTCCAGACACAAACCTCTCTGGAAGTGATAGGGGCTGCTAACAGCACAAGGAGCCATTTGGCAGACCATGGGAATATATCTTACAAACTACAGAACAGAAACACAGGGGCAGGTGTGGGTCTGGTTGGGAAGGAAGGGACTTCCTCTTGGCAGCAGTGAGTTCCCCTCAGCGCTTTCAGCTGTACCTAGGGTCCTTTCTTCTCTGTGAATTAGATTTTTCAGACTTTCACTGAAAAAAAAATGAATAAAGAAGTAAATCAGTTTGCAGATGAAATACCACCAGGTACCACCAATCTCTCCTTCACCAGTTCCTTTTTTTCTTTCTTAACAAAGTAAATTACATTTTATTATGAAATTATACCTAAAACATGATCTATGAGTGTTTTATCCATAAGAATAAATTATATTTTCATACTAAAAGATAAGTAAACATTTATAGCCACTTAATTTTTTTAGAAGCTAAAACAACCTACAAGTCCTTCTAAACTTAGAATAAGCAAACTACGGGACATCCATGAATGGAATTCCACTCAGCCATGAAAATGATGATCAGTTGATACAGACACCAATGCTCGTGAGTCTCAGAAATCACTCAGTGTGGAATGTGCCAGGCTCAGAGGCTCCAAAGGGGTGTATCCTGGTGCTCACAGGTCCACCCCAGGAGTACAGTAGGAGGCTGGGCTTTTTAACCCTTTCTCATTGTTACCATGTGGAAGCTGAACTCTGTGTAGACCGTCTGCACTCTCCTTCTCTGCAGGGTCTGGTGAATGGACAGCTCCACACACAGAGACAAACACCTCCAGGCTCCCCTAAATGCACAATGTCCACCACTAGGTCTTCTGTAGTCCTGACAGCAGCTGGCTCCTCCAGGTGCTTCCATCTTTGGTTTGCCCACAGGCACAGGGTTTCAGGGCAGCCAACACTCCACTGATCCCCCATCTCCTGCCATTGCCCTTCACCACACCAAGGCCTCAAGCACTTCCATATGTCACTGGAAATGGCATCATCTCTGTAGTAATAGATCTGGAAATCTATGTGATGACTGATTCCCTTTTCCTGACAAAATTCAAAGGCACATTATTCAGCTGCTGCTGGAGAAAAACATGAAATGACACCTCCACACTCAGTAAGGAACTGAGTGCTCAGATCTGATTATGTGTCAGCTCCCATCTCCATGATCCTTCTGCCCTCGTGGGTAAATTCTGCCATGAAACTGAGGATGGGACTGTGAAACACCCAGGTTCCTAGGGGTGCTGTGCCCAGGACATGGTCTTGATCCCAAGAGTGGGATGGATTGGATGAGAGAGCCCTTTCTTTCTGTAACAGCAGCTGGAAGCTCAAATTCTGCAGCCAGCTGATTCTGGCTGAAGAAGGAACACTGATGTCTCCCCCTCTGGAGATGCATGACTAGGCAGCATGGAGTCTGTGCTGTTACATGTGTCCTTCTGAGGAGTTTCCATTGCTGAGCTGGGACAAGGAAGGGAGTGTGTGTACCTTCATTTTTGTTGTCTAGTTGTCCCCACTGTTAGCATATTTTCTGGAGTAAATTTTTCATCATCATCATGTTCCAATAAGACCATCTACAGTCACAATGAAGACTTAAAAATGATTTCTACCTTCTGAATGGAACTGAAAACCTTGTAGCTCTTCATGCCCTCATGCTGGAGTTGAAATTCTGTCTGCCCTTTTCTGTTGTTGTTGTAGTGAGAACTCCACGTGATATCTACCCTTGACACAAACCAAATGCATGTGCTGCTTGATAATCCCAGGTGCAACAATGGACAATCAACCTCTGGAACCTAATCACCCTGTATCACGGGATGCTTTTTCCTTGAGAAGGCATATCCCCTGTGCCTCTACGACCAGCTCTAGGCAAACACCAAGCTGCCCTGTGCTACTACATCTTGACTGGCTGAGAGTCCTGACATAACAGGAACCATTTGGTGTTTGCTCAGCTGTGCCTGCATCACTTCACTCAGCATGATGTCCTTATGATTGATCTGTGTGGTTTCATGCAGCAGGGTTTTCTTGTAATTATTGAAATGTCAATATAAAAACAAAAGAACAAAATGAGCACCAACCAGTGCTTATCTGAGGTAAAATATAAAAGCTGCTCGGGAAGCATGAATCAGGCAGGAGCCCTAATAGTGCTCTGACTAGGAGGAGTGAAGGCAAGGGGTGTTTGTGAGACAGGGAGGCATGAAGATACAGGACTAGAGAGGAGAAGCTTCTACCACTGCAGACAAGCTTAGTTAGTCATTACCTGCAGAAGGTGATGCAAATTCAGAAGATTGTCTGCAATTTTCAGTCCAGTAGTCAGGATACCTTTTCCCTGTCAGCTGTGTAAATGGTTGTGTGAACTGCAGTGTTGAGACCCAGTGCAAAGGTGACTGTACTGAGTCCACACTCTTCACAGGTTGGAGAAAGAAGATATGCCAGGTGGTTTGACTGGAATGGCTCCCCACACTCTATTTTAACATGGGACCACTCCTGTAATTTTCTCACATTGAGAATACATCACATGTGGTGTGTCCACCAAAAATCCATGGGTCTACAACAGCGTGGCTCATTCTAGGCTCCAGCACTAAAGCAGACCCCAAGCCATGACTATGTCTCACAATGGAATCTTCCAGCCAGGGAATACCGGCTTCCCAAGTTCTTCCTCCTGTGCTGCTGCCCGTGTCCCTGAGCTGTATTGATTTAGGGACCTCAGCCCTCTGGTGTAACACAGTGCCAGTCTCTTCTGATGTCTTAGTGCACATGGTCTGGCATCTGGCAGTATCACTTCCATTGTGGTTTATGGCAGAATTCCTTGTATTTCGAGGGTGAGTAGTAACTCTGCACTGTGAGTATATAGCAGACATCATTTATTCATCCCCTGGCAGGCATCAGATTGCTCCCAAACCTTGGCCATGGTGGGTAAAGTGGCAATGATAAGGAAACTCTCTCTTCCAAACCCAGACTGTGTTCTATAGGAAGAAAGCATTGGATGCTAGGTTGCTGGTCACAGAGAGCATCTCTTTATTCTGGATGGAGGGGCGCCACATTGATTTCCAATCAGCTGCATCCTTTGAGCATGAGTCTGTTCTGATGAATAGCTTAGTCATCTAAGCTAGTCAGGTTTAGTTTGTTTTTTGTTTTCTTCTCTTTTGGAAAGTTTATTGCATGCTCATGATACTAGTTCTTTATCAAATATGCAATTTGAGTGTATATTGTCTGAGTGTGTGGCCTGTCTTTCAGTTTAAGTTGTTATGGGTTGTTATTGTATCAGTTATGATGGCACATGTCCTAGGAAATGGAGCAAGTCACACCTGTGTCAACTGTGAGTCCAGCAGCTGCTGGCCCTGGGGCACCTCTAACAAGTCACACATTTTAGTTCACCACTGGGGGTCTGCTTTAGTGCTGGATTCTAACCAGCTGCAGGGCACTGTGATGGTTAAGCCCATAGGTGGCCTCAGCAGATGACAGTCCATGGACAGGAAGGATGGCTGGCCACTCTCGATGCAGCCAAAGTCCCCAGTGATCAAAGCCCAGGTACACAGTCAATGTCTGAGCCCAGCATCATGGAACAGACTTACAAGAAGATGAAGAGATGAATCTATGCCCAGAAATACTTTTATGGGGACAGTGGAAAATAGCAAATGTCGTGAGCTAAGAGTTTCACTTAACAAGCTGAAGAAAGTCAGGGTAAGTGTTTGAATTGAGGACAACTCTTAGTACATATTTGAACGAAGGATTCTGTGTTTTAATAAGTGTTCTCGGACTCACACTGTCAGGCCAATTGCTGGCTCCATTAAAGATCTACCATAAAAAAGGCAGATCTCAAGGGAACAAAAGGTAGTTGTGGCTTTGCCTGGATTCTCATTCTGCACAGTCTCCTCACAGACCCACCCTCACTGACAGCTTAAGTACCAGGAATTACACCTGCACTTGCCCTGGGTTCTCTTTAGTGAGGTATAGTGGGCACTGGACCCAAAGGCTCTAGGGAATTGTCAGGAACAGGACAGTACTATATGGGCTGGTGGAGGTAAAGACTGCATAACCACACTGAAATCTCATCTCAGTATCAGCAGGGACATCTACGAGAGCCAAGTTTATTTAACACTGAGCAGTCTCGCAGCTGAGGACACAACCATGTATGACTGTGGGACAGATACACTGAGAAGAATCAGTGTGAGCCCAGACACAAATCTCCCTGCAGGGGACAAGAGAGCTGGACTATGGGGGCACTCAGGGACAAGGACTGTGTGGGTGCAGGTCACATGAAGGTTAAAGCTTAGTTTTGTCTCTGGCCAGGGGCTTCCCCTCCATCCAACATTCTAGATATCTAAGAAAGTGATCGCCATGGTAAGTCTAATGTGGATGCTTCTCCTCCACCTAAATGCACTGGGAAGATGCATATTGTCTCTCATTTGGATCTCTTTCATCATTTAATACCTTTGTTGTAACAGTTAGTGTTTGTTTTAGGTTGACTGGACCACAAGGTACCCAAAGATACAGCTGAAAGTCATTCCTGGGTTTATCCAAGTGTGTTTACAAGTAAACTTACCTTTGTACTGGTGTCTCAGAAAAATAGATTGTTTTCCCCAATACAGGTAGGCACTCTCCCCTCCACTGAGGGACTGACTGGAAAAAACAGTGAATGAGGGAAAATTAACCCCTTCCAGCCTGAGTGCTGGAATCTGAGGTGAGGGTTGGACAGAGGTCTTCTCCTGTCTTGGGCACCCTGGCCCTCAGGCGTCACACCAGACTGAGTTACAGCAACAGCTTTTCCAGGTCTGCTGCCTGCAACCCGCATCTCATGAGACTGTGAGAGGTACTATTTTCTTTTTATTTATTTATTTATTTATTTATTTATTTATTTAAATTGATTATACCATTACAGTTGTTCTATTCCCCCCTTCATTCCCCTCCACCCACATACTCCCTCCCCCACCATTCCCCCCTTAGTTTATAACCACGTGTCTCAAGTTCTTTAGATTCTATATTTCCCCCACTATTCTCGCCATCCGCCCTATGCATTTTCTGCCTACCATCTATGCTATTTTCTGTGCCTTCTCCCCCCTTCTCCTCCTCCCACTCCCCTGTTTCTAACCCTCCATGTGTTCTTCATTTCTATGGTTCCACTCCTGATCTAGCTGTCTTCTTGGTTTGCTTTTGTTTTAGGTGTGGTTGTTAATAACTGTGTGTTTGCTGTCCTTTCAATGTTCATATTTTTCATCTTCTTTTTCTTATATAAGTCCCTTTAGCATTTCATATAATAAGGGCTTGGTGATGATGAACTCCTTGAACTTGACCTTATCTGAGAAGCACTTTATCTGTCCTTCCATTCTAAATGAAAGTTTTGCTGGATAAAGCAATCTTGGCTGTAGGTCTTTGGATTTCATGACTTGGAATACTTCTTTCCAGCCCCTTCTTGCCTGTAAGGTCTCTTTTGAGAAATCCGCTGACAGTCTGATGGGTACTCCTTTGTAGGTGACTGTCCCCTTATCCCTTGCTGCTTCTAGGATTCTCTCCTTCATTTTAGTCTTGGCTAATGTAATTATGATGTGCCTTGGTGTGTTCCTTCTTGGGTCCAACTTCTTTGGGACTCTCTGAGCTTCCTGGATTTCCTGGAAGTCTATTTCCTTTGCCAGACTGGGGAAGTTCTCCTTTATTATTTGTTCAAATAAGTTTTCCACTCGTGGCTGTTTCTTTCCCCCTTCTGGTACCCCTATAATCCGTATGTTGGAACGTTTAAAGATGTCCTGGAGGTTCCTAAGCCTCTCCTCATTTTTTTGAATTCTCATTTCTTCATTCCTTTCTGGTTGGATGTTTTGTTCTTCCTTCTGGTCCATTCCATTGATTTGAGTCCCAGTTTCCTTTCCATCAGTATTGGTTTCCTGGACATCTCCCTTCATTTCAATTAGTTTAGCCTTCATATGTTCCTCTAATTTGTGACTATAATCAACCAGTTCTGTGAGCATCCTGATAAACAGATGTTTTGAACTGTGCTTCTGAGAGGCTGGCAATTTCTCAATCGTTTAGAGTTATTGGCTCTGGAACTTTGAGTTCTTCTTGCGCCATCTTTTGGGCTGTTCGTGCCTGTTACATAGCAGGATCGGAGCCCTAGGTGTTCACCAGAGCAGGGCAACTCAGTCGCTGGGTTGTGACGCTGTATGTGGGGGCGGGGTCAAAGAGGAGCAATGGCGTCTCGTCTGCCGCCTCCCACCACAGCTGCCACCGAGACCGGGACCCATGCATTTCGTTCCACTGCATGCAAGTGTGCCACCGCCATCAGCCCTCCACCACTGGGTTCGCCCCCTGGGGCCTGCGTGGTCCATCTCACTGTACGCGAATGTGCGACTGTGGTCAGTCTGCCCCACGCCCTGACTGGGTCTGGTCTACCTCCGCGCCTAGGTCAGGGTATCTTCCCTGCCTGACCCTGCTTCGCTGCTGGCTCCGCACCTCTTACCATCCCAGTTGTACAGTTCGTAGTTGCCGGACTTCCATATAATTCAATTTTCTGTTCTTTGGCTGTGTCTTTGTTCTCCAAACCTTTGTTGTATTCAAATGGTTGTGGGAGAAGGCACAGTGTTTCCACCTATGCCTCTATCTTGGCGGAAGTTCCGAGATGTACCATTTTGTATAATAGGAGCACAAGTCTATATAAAAATAAATGTAAATATATTTTGAGTCTCATTCTCTGGGGGGCCATGCCCTCTGTTACCATAAATCAGAAAGCATGGAACCTTGTCCAGGTTTTCCCACCAGAGCCCACACATGTGTTTTCTTAAAACAATACTGGGAACTCAGTGAACAAAGGGAGGATCCCATTAATGTCACATTATAATTTGCAAAGCTGATACCCAACATTCCATGTGTACTAGACCCATGAGGCCCATGGAAAAAAAACAGAGCCTCATGAAGACACAGAGATCTCTGAGGATGGATAAAGCAGTACTGTGTGGCATCACAGCTCACCGAGACTTTGGTAAACTATGCTGATGAGAAGTCCTCAGTCACTGACTTGCAAATAGTTTTTCTTCATCTTAGAAAATAACCAACTGCAATTTGCCTTTAATGTGGGAACATTTCTGAGATACATATGAAACAAAAAAGATTTATCTCACTCATCAGATTACTCTGAACATTTTCTAAGGAAGATTATTGCTTGATGCAGGTCAGTGCAATAATATGTGATAATGACGAGTTCAACACAGAGAATAAATATGCAGTAACTTAAATGACATGGTGACAACATAACTGACACATGCTTGATAAACCCACCACAGATCCATGGTGCTCTGGAAATGGGGGCATTCTCATATTCTTCTACATAGGAGTCACATGTGACATTCTCCAGGCAGAGAAAACCAATCAGATGCCCTTCTCTGTCTCTGGGGATAAGAGAGATCTCAGTGCCTGGGGGGCTGCTGGATTTAGGAGTTGGTGCCCATGTGTTGAACACTATAGGGGACTGTTGCATGTGGCATGGGGAATTTAGCCCAGCCCCCACTTGGGAAGGCCAGTGGGGAATGAGTTGGCACACAGGACTCATACCTATGAATATGTTCTCCCATGGGGAACCAGGCCTGAATCGTACTTAGGCTGTTGTGAGGCTTGCTTTTCCTAAAGCTCATTCACCCTGAATTTTTGCAGCAAATGTTTACTGCATATCTTCAAAGTAACTTTCTAAAATCTATGCTAAACTATGCTGTGCTATACCAAGGGCATGTGTAACCAGTTCAACCACTTTTCTCTCTGCATTTGCAAATATCCTTCTTCTTTGTTGAAATCAGCAACATCCTCTCCTTTGTTTTCTGTAAAAGATAACCACCTAAAGCCAACTTGTGTATAGTAAATGAGAACCATCCTTGATGTAATGTGCCCAGAAAAGCAATAAAAGCCTGACCAGGAAGGGAATGTGGCCCCTTTTCTCTTAGAGAGTGGCCATGCCTTCCCTTTTTCTCCACAGGACTTCTGTAGTCAACATGACTTTGTTCATCACAGCCACAACACATGGACCCCGTAGGCTGGGTTCCACATTAGAACATCATCACAGCTCCTATAAGAGTGACCCTAGAGAAGACCATCTTTGAATGGGAGTCTAAGTAATGATCAGCACTGCTTGAGTTATCACCTGTGACACCTTGGTCAGTGCAGGAATGTCCATGAGGGCTAAACCTGAAAACCAAATAAAGGAGGAGATAGGGGATCCTGCTGCAACTGAAAGGTGCACTTGAGAGTCACTGAGCAGTGAGTCTGTCTCCCCATGTGATGTGGAGTCTGAGGACCACCAGGCAAGAGGTAAAAGAGAAGATATTCATCAGGAAGGAGCATCTAGAAAGGACAAAAGGCCAGCATGTCCCTCACAGAGCAGCCCATGACTCACTCACTCAAGAAATCACACCCAGGATTAGAAATCATGTAGGGACCCTGCCAGTGTGGAAGAAATAGAGAATAAAATGACCTGGAGTTCACTACCATGAAAATCATCACTCTATGTGTGTATGTGATTTATAGAGCAGTAAATGTGCAGTGGGATGAGGGACACATGCAAGGATACTCAGATAGGACCTTCAATCAGATGAACCAGAGGGCATCATATGCCTTCAAAACCCCCAAGGTCTCTGGACTCAAAGGTGTTAGCTGTGTAAGTCCACCTGGAAGCTCCAGGGAAGAGGATCCCTGATGATTCATGGAGCACTGGGTAAGGGGCTCACTATAGAGTCATTGGGGTTTAGTACAGGCAGTCTCAGTGTCCAGGATGTTGAAGCACATGGTATCCCTGTGGCTGCACCCTGAAGTCAGCACATAACCATGAGAGGTCCATTCCTAGTGAGTCCAGACTAAAAACTCTTCTGCAGGGAACAAGCTGGGCAGCAAGGGACATGTGGGATTCAGAATTTCAGGGCTTCTGCACCAGGTTCAGATGCACAGGGAGCTGGGGAAGGATTTCTCTGAGGGACTGGGTCTCCCACTTCTCAGAAAACATCTAAAATAAAATTGGACTTGAGGTGACTTTAAACACCCTATTCTATCAGAGCATTTACCAAACTGGATAAGACATGAGAACCACAGTCAATGGGGGTATATCTAGGGCTTCTATTATCTGAAATGTAAAAGGCTGCAGATGGAAGATTCTATTAACTCACTAGGGATACAGTTATGGAGACATACTGATCCAACAATAAGACATGCAGGTATCAAGGTCAGACTGCTCCTGGTGGTCTCTGTGTTACCAAAGGTGAACTCACAATTAAGAACATGTACTGTCAGGGCTTGTTCCTCACTTTGAGGGGTTATGTCTGCACAGAGGTCAGGGACCTGACAAGGGACTTATATCCAATAACATCAATTTGGACTTGGACTCTGAGTCTCCTACTCAGCATGGTCTCTGTGTCCTCTACCCTCTCAAAGGTGGGGTCAAAAATCACCTGTGAATCCCTTGCCTCATGAGTATACAAATTAGAGGTATACTAGGTTAATGTGAGACTATATGTGCCCTGAGAGCATCACCTAGAGGCACACTCTCCCCTACGGAGGTCCTGAAGTCACAGCCTCTAATCACAGGCTGTATCTGGATACCATTCTTGGTAGTGCTGAATACTTTAAGGGGATCCTCACTGCTTGGGTTGAGGTAGGAACCAGGGACAGTTGTGGGACATTTCCACCCACTCCTGTCTTCTTTCCATAGGTGCCCTCTCCCAGGTGCATCTGGTGTTGTCTGGGACTGAAGTGAGGAAGCCTGGGGCTTCAGTGAATGTCTCCTGCAAGGCTTCTGGATACACCTTCTCCAGCTATGAGTTGCAGTGGGTGTTATAAACCCCAGGACAAGGCCTTGAATAGACGGGGTGGGTTTACCCTAACAGTGGGAACACAAAGTTATCCTTGAAGTTTCAGGGCAGTCACCCTGACCACAGACAAGTCTGAAAGTACAGCCTGTATGGAGCTGAGCAGCCTGAGACCTGAGGGCACAGGTTTGTATTACTTTGTGAGATACGCACTGAGAGAGGTCAGTGTGAAACCAGATGCAAAATTCTTTGTAGGAGACAGAAGGCATGGGCTGAGAGGCATAGGGAACTGACCCCTGTGGCAGTGGCAAATGCTACTCAGCCCTGATTCAGAAAATCCCCAGGCACGAGGCAACCCACAGGAGCCAGGCCCACAGATCAGCTTTCCCATAGGGAACTAGGCTGTTTAGAGGCTTGCTTTTGCTAAAACTCCCTCACCTTGAATTGAAGCAGGAAACGTTTACTGCATATCTTTAAAGTAACTTCCTAAACTCTGTTCTAAACCTCCAAGGATGGAGTGTAACCAGTTCAACCACTTTTCCCCTTTCATTTGCAACATCCTTTTCTTTGAAGTAATAAGCAACATCCTTTCCTTTTCTTATCTGTAAAAGGTAATGACCTACAGTGAACCTGTGCATGGTAAAAATCCTCAAAGTAACGTGCCCAGAAAAGCAATAAAAGCCTGTGAATTTGTTTATTGCAGCCACAACACACAGAGCTTGATGGTCACAGTCCAAATCATCTGGAGCATCATCTGGCACTTAGGAATAGTGACTCAGGGCTATGAGCCACAGTTGTGAACAACACACCAGCTTGGTTGGAGTGTGTGCATCAGCTCAGGTGAGGGCAAACGACACCCAGTGCTTTTCGGTAAGATCGCAGTGTGTTACACTTCAGAGGAAAAGGGAGTTCTTCCAAGGTTTCCCTATCTTTTGGCCACTTTGCATCTGCACCCTCTTTAGTAAGAAGGAGACTTGCTCTCTGCCAAGCATTTGCCATATCTCAGGGGCACTGGTCAAGCAATCAAAAGCCACAAGGGTGCTTGCTGCTATAGGACACTTATGAGAGGATAAGGAAGAATGTGGACTGGGACAAGGCACTAGGTTTCCCACCAGCCACAAGCAAATGTCCATGCAACAAGAGACACACTGTAAAAACACTTGCAGGCCCATCCTCTCGACAAAACCCCCAACTATGTTTAGGCTTGGAAGAAAAAGCAAAGACTTTCCCTTCAATCAGCTTTAAAAACAGCAATGAGCCCTGGCTGGTGTAGCTCAGTGGATTAAGTGCGGGCCTGCGAACCACACGATCATGGTTCAATTCCCAGTCAGGGCACATGCCTGGGTTGCAGGCCAGTTCCCAGCAGGGGACTCACGAGAGGCAACCATACATTGATATTTCTCTCCTTCTCTCTTTGCTTCCTCTCTAAAGATAAATAAATAAAATCTTTAAAAAAACCAGCAATGAGCTACAGGACTATTTACAAGCATATAAGCAGATTTTTTTTTCTTTTAGGCCATCTGTTGCAGTCCTTTTGATTTTGCCTTTCCTCTCTGTCCTCTTGCATAAGGAAAAGCAGATAGTGAATGAGTGTTTCAGTTTTGACCAGACTCTGAAGGTCACTTTCCAGAAGAATTTAGTGTTAGTTACAGGTTTTGTATGAGAGCTTTTGGAATTTGCCAAGCTCCAAGGAGAGAAGGTGCTTCTTCAAGTTGAGAAACTGGATGTTCCCACATAAGTCTGAACCTTGAGAGGGCATCTGGGATCAATTCCTTATAGGGACCTCCAAAACAACTTATTATAACTTATGGCTCACCCAGGAAAGCATGATATGAAGGTTGGTGACCTAGAACTTCGAGCCCTCCCTCGCAGTCTTAGATGCTTGGAGGAGGATCCGAGATCCATAAGCAGGGTTAGTGTACCTGGAATGTCTGGTACCCCTCCCTGACTGTCTTTCACCAACAGCACATTTTGACCCACCACACTATATCCCCCAATACCTAACTAGCTAGGTTTCTGCACAGGTGAAAGATACCTGTGAAGACAGAGGTCTTTCAGACCTCTGAAAAGACAACAATCAGAAATACAAAGGAGCCTTTTAACAGAAATAATAGGCTCTGGTTTGTCTAAAGATCAGAAAGAGTATCTGCATGTGTTATAGCAGCTCCCCCGGGAGCAATATGTGAGGTAAAGGAACAGAAGCTCATTCAGCTTTTACAAAATATAAAGGGATACTACCCTGCTATTCCTCACAAGAGAACCTTAGATAGTGAAGTTTGGGAAAGGGCAAGCAACAAGCTAAAATCTTTACAGGACAGTGGTGTTTCTACCAGAGTTCACAACTTAGTGATTTGGGGACTAGGCATGACTGCTCTCATGCCTATATGGGCTAAGATGCCAGAGATAGTCACAGGGGAGGATGAGGAGTCTAGTTCAGAGAAGGAAGTCATATATGATGTAGCAGGAGAACTATCCATGGAAATTCCACCTGCAGCCCCAAAGGAGGATCTGCCTCATAGTCATTGATCCTTAGTTTAACTCTGGGAGTGTTCTTTCTGGCAGGTTGTGTCACCACAAAGAAAGACAGAAATTCAAACAGATATCTTGTCAGGGCTTTGTGATAGTGCCTTTGGCAGGCAGCAGAGGCTGGGGATTTAGATGTTCACTCAGCTGTTCCCATTATAGTCAAGCATCAGAGAAATGTTCGAGTCCCTTCCCTTCTGTCTTTCTTTACAAAGACTTAATAAAGAACATTAAAGACTTCCGCCAAGATAGAGGCATAGGTGGAAACACTGTGCCTTCTCCCACAACCAAGTTTGAATACAACAAAGGTTTGGAGAAATAGGACACACCCAAAGACCAGAAAACGGAATTATACAGAAGTCCGACAACTATGAACCCTTCAATGGGGACGGTAAGAGAGGCTGAGCCAGCAGCGGAGAAGGGTCAGGCAGGATAGATCCCCCGACCTAGGCGCACAGGTAGACCAGACCCAGTCAGGGCGTGGGGCAGACTGACCGCAGTCGCACATTCGCGTACAGTGAGACGGACCACGCAGGCCCCAGGGGGCGAACCCAGTGGTGGAGGGCTGATGGCGGTGGCACACTTGCATGCAGTGGAACGAAATGCATGGGTCCCGGTCTCGGTGGCAGCTGTGGTGGGAGGCGGCAGACGAGACGCCATTGCTCCTCTTTGACCCCGCCCCCACATACAGCGTCACAACCCAGCGACTGAGTTGCCCTGCTCTGGTGAACACCTAGGGCTCCGATCCTGCTATGTAACACGCACGAACAGCCCAAAAGATGGCGCAAGAAGAACTCAAAGTTCCAGAACCAATAACTCTAAGCGACCGAGAAATTGCCAGCCTCTCAGAAGCACAGTTCAAAACATCTGTTTATCAGGATGCTCACAGAACTGGTTGATTATAGTCACAAATTAGAGGAACATATGAAGGCTAAACTAATTGAAATGAAGGGAGATGCACAGGAAACCAATAGTGATGGAAAGGAAACTGGGACTCAAATCAATGGAATGGACCAGAAGGAAGAACAAAACATCCCACCAGAAAGGAATGAAGAAATGAGAATTCAAAAAAATGAGGAGAGGCTTAGGAACCTCCAGGACATCTTTAAACGTTCCAACATCCGGATTATAGGGGTACCAGAAGGGGGAAAGAAACAGCCACGAGTGGAAAACTTATTTGAACAAATAATAAAGGAGAACTTCCCCAGTCTGGCAAAGGAAATAGACTTCCAGGAAATCCAGGAAGCTCAGAGAGTGCCAAAGAAGTTGGACCCAAGAAGGAACACACCAAGGCACATCATAATTACATTAGCCAAGACCAAAATGAAGGAGAGAATCCTAGAAGCAGCAAGGGATAAGGGGACAGTCACCTACAAAGGAGTACCCATCAGACTGTCAGCGGATTTCTCAAAAGAGACCTTACAGGCAAGAAGGGGCTGGAAAGAAGTATTCCAAGTCATGAAATCCAAAGACCTACAGCCAAGATTGCTTTATCCAGCAAAACTTTCATTTAGAATGGAAGGACAGATAAAGTGCTTCTCAGATAAGGTCAAGTTCAAGGAGTTCATCATCACCAAGCCCTTATTATATGAAATGCTAAAGGGACTTATCTAAGAAAAAGAAGATGAGAAATATGAACATTGAAAGGACAGCAAACACACAGTTATTAACAACCACACCTAAAACAAAAGCAAACCAAGAGGACAGCTAGATCAGGAGTGGAACCATAGAAATGAAGAACACATGGAGGGTTAGAAACAGGGGAGTGGGAGGAGGAGAAGGGGGGAGAAGGCACAGAAAATAGCATAGATGGTAGGCAGAAAATGCATAGGGTGGATGGCGAGAATAGTGGGGGAAATATAGAATCTAAAGAACTTGAGACACGTGGTTATAAACTAAGGGGGGGATGGTGGGGGAGGGAGTATGTGGGTGGAGGGGAATGAAGGGGGGAATAGAACAACTGTAATGGTATAATCAATAAAATATATTTAAAAAAAGAACATTAAAAATATGCTTCAGTCTCTTTATACTAATGGGCTGTTTCAAGCCATCATTGACAGCCATAGAATGGCCCCTTGTGACTGGATTGCCCTGGCCAGGACAGTTTTAACCTCTGCTCAATTTACAGTCTGGCATTAGGAATATTCTCTGATTATTCAGGCCATTTGGTTACCAAGTGGCCAAAAATGCACAAATGAATAATCCTGTCATCCTCCCTATGCTGATTGGATCTGGTGATTTTGCTACCATTGCAGATCAAGCCAGGATTCATGCTCAAGCTTTTACTAAAAGTGCTTAAATTGCTCTCAGAACCATGAAGGCCATGCCTGATTCTCAGGCCAAGAAATTTCTTTCTTCTTCAATATCCATCAGGGTGCCATGGAGGCATATATTGACTTTATTGATTTCCTCCAGGAAGCCATTGAAGGACAAATTGATGATCATACAGCTGCCAAAACTCTTTTATGGTAACTAGCTTATGAAAATGTTAACAAAGACTACAGGGCCATTACAGGACCCCTGCGAGTTACAACCAGAGACATCACTGAATTTATCAAGGCTTGTCACAATGTTGGCACAGAGCAGGATGAGTACTCTCTCTTGGTTGCAGCAATTAAGGGAGCTCTGAAGTATTATAACTGTAGAAAGTCCAGTCACCTGTGCAAGGAATGTTTGTCCACACTGAGGGGGGCATAAGTAATGGCAAGCTTCCCCCCAAAGATTGCCCACACTTTGGCAAAGGCAGACATTGGGCAAAGGAATTCCACTGTAAATTAGACAAAAATGGCCAGCCCATGTGGGGGAACTTCCAAGGAGATGCCCTGTCCAGTGCTCCCGACCCTAGTTGGAGCTTTTGAAACAGCAATCAATATGAGGGAATTCAAGGAAATGCACAGTTTCTCACCTTCCTGTAGTCACCCATAGAAACATAGGACTGGACTTGGTCACCACCAACAAGCTCATCTTAAAGGAACATGATCAAGTAATTGTAGCTCCCACTGGTGTCTGGGGACCTCTACCCCCAGGAAGAGTTGGTATAATCTTAAGGAGATCCAATATTACTACCAAAGACATTTTTGTTCAGCCAGTGGCCATTGATTCAGACTATCAGGGGAAATTAAAACCATGCTGAAAGCATCTGGTTATTATATTATTCCCTCCCAAATGCACATTTTCAGCCGTTTCTATTCCTGTATATAACCTCAAAGACTCTAATTGCAGTGAGGGGGGGAAAGAGGCTTCAGTAGTAGAGACAATCAATCAGTTTTTTTGGACAGAGCAATTAAGTTAAATAAATCAAGGTTACCTAAACTCAGCACTTAGCCTTTAATTCTTCAGTAGAGCCACTGAGATGTCCATGTTCTGTGAGTCCAGACAGCATCATCCCCTGCAGTGTTCAGCTGGGGCAGCAGGGGGCACCTGAGACCCCTGAGCTCAGGGTGGCTGCTTCAGGATCAGGTGTAGAGGGAAAAGGGGAGAAATTTCCTCTGAGGGCCTGAGTCTTCCTCTTGTCATAACAAAATCTAAAGTAAGAGTTGCACATATGGTGATTGTAAATGCCCAATTCCATCAGAGCATTTACCAAACTCAATAAGACATGAGAACCACAGTCACTAAGGGTATTTGTATGACTTCTTTATATCTGAAGTGTAAGGAGGTAAACATAGGGATTATTTAACTACCTCACTATGTGGAAAATTTGGAAGACACACTGGCCTAGTAACAAGGCTTTCGAGTATCAAGGCCAGACTGGTCCAGATGGTTTCTGTGTCACTGAAAGGTGGATTCAGAATGAGGAACGTATCCTGTGGGGGCTGGTTCCTCATTGGGAGACACTGTGCCTGGACAGAGCTCAGGACCAGCCATGGGACACATATCCTCATATCTGGATTAGGACTTGGTCCATCAGACTCCCACTCAGCATGGTCTCTGTGTCCTCTGCCTTCTCTCAGGTGGGGTCAGGACTTCAGCTCTGAAACCAACTCCCACATGTATATGCAAATGAAAAGAGGTAGACTAGATTTAATGTGGGTCTGTCTGTGCCCTGAGAGCATCACTAACAGTCACACCCTTCCCTACAGAAGTCCTGATGGCACAGCTCCTCACCATTCACTGAAGCTGGAGAACATTGTTCATGGAGGCAGTGGCTACAGGTAAGGGATTCCCATTACCTGGTTTCAGGAGTGGACCTGGGAAGGTCGAAGGGTATTTCCACCCACTCCTGCCTCCTCTCCACAGGCACCTACACCCACATGCAGATGGTACAGTTGGGGGCTGAGCTGAGGAAGCCTAGATTTCCTCTAAGGCTTCTGGATACACCTTCACCAACTACTGGATGCACTGGGTATGACAGGCCTCAGAACAAGGGCTTGAGTAGAAGGGAGAAACTGATACTGAAGATAATGAAACAAAGTATACACAGAAGTTCCACAGCAGAGTCACCATGGTTGTAGACAAGTTCCCGAGCACAGCCTACAGAGAGCTGAGTAGCCTGAGCAATGACAAGATGGCTGTGTATTTCTGTGCAAGAGAGAGTTTGATAACCCACATCCAGAGTGTGTCAAAAACCTTGAGGGATGGGGCAGCTGGTCTGGGCTGAGGAGATGACAGGATGATGATCATCCTGACTTCCTCCCACACAGTCAGTATCTGAGATCAGGACCAAAGCTGTCATATGCACGTCAGGCACTCAGGGACTCAGATGCACTGTAAGGAAGTGTCTGGGAAGATGCTCCTGAGAGGACCCCTGCTATTTACTGTGATTGTGCAGGGGGCACATTGGAAGCTTCCTTGTCCTCAAAATGAGGAGTGTTCATGGAGGTGTCATCTGGGAATCATTGGTGTGTTCAGCTTTGGGATTGGACTGTAGTGTCTCCTAGAAAGTTCTAGGACACTATCCTATGTCTGAACAATGGAATGCGTTTGGGAAAATGAAAGCGCTTTAAAGTCAAGAAGAAATTTCTGTTCTTGCCTTTGACCAAGCATCCCACATATGACACTGTGGAAGAAAAGTCTAAGGTTGGTAGGTTTTTAAGGTTCCAGCAGTCTTTGATATCTGTGTTCCTTCAGTCTCCCTCAGGGTGAGATCCTATGAAGTCTCCTCACCTGAGACCACAGCTGTTTGAGTTTCTATGTCCCTTGGCCACTACTAATGTCATCACATGGCAGGGAGCAGTGTTCAGATACCCTTGACAATGGAAGTCCCACATGCAACCTGTACTATGTTTCTATGACAAGTGAACCATACACACACCTGGCACAGCCATATATATACACTTATTCTTGTAGCGTCTGGAGGTCAGAGCGAGAGTGTCAGTTGAAATGGGGTTCATTTACCATCCCTAGTATTTCACTCCCATGCATAGAGTCCCTTTTTCCACATTGCACATTGATACATTCAGTGCATCAGGTTCAAGTTCAGTGGACACCCATCAGAAACAACCATAGTAATTGTTCCCAATGGGTCCCTTGTAGACATGAATACGGACAATGAGAAAAAGAGGAAATGGCTATTCTGAAATTAAATATAGAGGAACCAGGGGGCTTAATCTACTCCCTCTCTTGCTCTCCGATTACAGCTACTTCAAATGTGCATGTAAACACAGATCCTGAGACTGAGCATCAGGCCGAACTGGCAATGATGAACAGTTTTAATAAAAAGTTAGATCCACCAGCTCCAGTAATGGGAAGTGCTTTGAATGACTTATTCATCCTGTATTAAAGGGATAAATAGAACTAATATTCTTCATACTAATTATGATTTTTATCTGCATCAGACCTGTTAGTGGGAAATCTATGCATCTATGTTATTTTCTATGTTATTTGCATCTATGTTATTTTCTATTAGTGGTTTGCATCAAGGTTCCCATAATCAAACTCCTCAAATGTTAACATACTTACTACCCAATTTCTACCTACATCTTCAGCAAAGCAGATCTTGTCATGACTGAGTTTCTTCTATGTTCAAGTATTTGAATCTGGTTTTACTGCAGAGTCTAGAGAATAAAAACAAAATGAGGCAGTGAGGCTGCTATGCATTTAGCACCAAATTCTGTTATATGAACATGACCTGGGAGCTCTGTCTGCTTCTCTGTAGAGTTCACATTTCTCCAATGCTCCACACAGATGCTCCACCTCCTGCAACACTGAGTCCATGTGCTCCAGGGTCACACTCTATTCTTAGTTCATACTCTGAATTCTTTGTAGGGGAAATGGGGTCAATTGGAACTTCCTGTGACATGAACAACGACCTACTGCTCTTTTAATTCTCCCTCTGCTTGTGAGCATTGAATCTTCTTGGTGAGTTCATTACTGATGAATTTCAAAGGTATAACTCATGTTAAATCTCTTTATTTTGTGAGAATTTACTTTCCTAGGTCATGCACCATCTTGACCCTTCAACATATCACAGTCTGGGACCATATAGTTCATGTCAGTGTCCAACCACAGAGCTCTATATATAGGAGGACGGCATGCAAATGGAGACCCTCTGCTCATGAAAAGCAGCCAACCCTGACCCTGCAGCTCTGGGACAGGAGCCTAGCCTAGCATTCTCAGGTATTCCCAGCCTGTACTCAGGACAGAACACAGATCTCTCACCATGGAGTCTGGGCTGAACTGGACTTTCCTTGTTGCAATTTTAAGAGGTAATTTATAGAGAATGAGAGACACAGAGCACGTGAGTGGACATGACTGAGAAACATTGCAGGGTGGCAGTTTCCTAACCAATATCCTTGTGTTTGCAGGTGTCCAGTGTGATGTGCAGCTGGTGGAGTCTGGGGGAGGTTTGGTGAAGCCTGGGCTTCCCTTAAACTCTCCTGCCTTGCCTCTGGATTCTCCTTCAGTAACTATGGAATGGACTGGGGCCGCCAGACTCCAGACTCCAAGGAAAGGGCTGGAATGGGTCTCATACTACTCAGAGTAGTAGTAGTGGTAGCACATATTATTCCAACTCTGTGAAAGCCCAATTCACCATCTACAGAAACAATGGCAAGAACACTCTCTACCTGCAAATGAACAACCTGAGAGCCGAGGACACCGCCACATATCACTGTGCAAGGGATACAGTGAGGGGAAGTCAGTGTGAGCCCAGACACAAACCTCCCCCCCAAAAGACAAGAAGGCTAGGTGGCTGAGGGTGCTCAGAACACCAGGGGGCAATCGGGGCACACTGAGCACAGTTATCATCTGGGGAGCAGCCGCAGATTCAGTTTAAGGGCTGATTTCCTGGCAGATGTAGGGTTGACTCTCCACACAGCAGTTTCCCTCTGGGAGGCTTGCTTTCTTCATGCTTATGTGCTGACCTCTCTAGTGTCTGAGTTACAGAGGCTTGTTTTCATAGGAGGAAAACCCTCTCACATGGTCCAAACTCAAGGAGCCATATACATTTGCTTTCTCATATTCCAAAGAAACATCAATGAATCTTCAAACCTCTTGACCCAAATCAGCTGAATATAATCAGAGGCTCTGCTGGAAACGCCAAGCAGCCCATCCCCACACAGCTCAGAGTCCAAGCCGACTAGCAGCAAGACACATGCATGCTGGACAGTCTGCACCAGAGTTGTAGGAAGCCATTCCCAGAGGGAAAAATAAACTCATGGGTAATGTTCATTGACTTAATTCCACACCCATGACATCAATAGCTGTTAACATCATGTGGACGTAGAGGGACCCCCACCATACCATGATGTGGATGTCCAGGGTGATGATGTCAAACACATAGAGGGACTATGGAAAAGTTTGTCCCTTCACTAAGGAGTCTGTTAAGAGCAGGGCAAACTTTTCAGCAGGCCAGGAGTGATAAGGGGTCACACAACCCCGCCCCCCGCATCACATCAGATAAGGGTTCTGGCCCAGGTTTTATTGTTCATCCCTGAGCAGGGTCCTACTCCCAGGAGTGGTTTGTGTGGTTTTAGTCACCACCTGCATCAAACTAGGAAGAATCCCTATCTCCATGTCAGATTCCCCAGGTGTGCACAGGAGGAGAGGGAGTGCTGAGCCTTACCATGTAAGCATCACACACCAGACACTAGAACCTGGCTCCTTAGTTCATGGAACACCTAAGAAACATGAGTGAAAATATAGAGATACCTACTACTATGGGTAGAAAATGATTTCAGTCTTTAGAAAATGAGGATGATGATTACATGTTAGCAAAAATGAAAATAATAATACATTACATGACATCTTAGTTCCAATTTTAGCATGTAACCTGTCCATTCTACAAGTTTGTCAGCTTGTTCTGAAGGACTTGGGTCCCCTTTATGCTCCCAAAGGTGAGAACCTTCCACAGAATTATGAGCCAGCCAACTCTTAAGCATGTTCTTACCAGACATAAAATCTGCCATCATCTATTCTTTGATTTCCCACTAACAGGTCTGTGAGAAATACATGTCTGTTGTTGGCAATGACCCAGTCCACGGTAGTTTGTTACAGCATCCAGAATGGATTAGGGTTGTAGTGTAACATGACCATAAGGGCTTACTTCCTGGAGATTTGCTGCCATATTTGTTGTAAAAACTACAGCATGGGTTTCCTTCCAGTGATATTCTAGGACAGTTTTTCTCCAGCATTTTACTTCCACAGGCAAATTTCCCGGGTGGAGGTCATAGGAGGCTCCTAAACACATGTAGCAGGAAGGCAGCATTAGAAGTGGATATAGGCCATGAACCAGTCCAGTGTTTATCACACAGCATGGAGCGAGGTCTAGGATTCACTATAGGTAAGATCCATAAATGCATGGTTCTCCCAATCACCACATCACAAGGAACTGGCTGATGTGGGCTTGAAGGCATGGCTAGTAACACCACTCAGGAGGGTCATTGGACAAGGAGGTTTGAGGCTCCACTTAGGTTTGATCATTTTAACTAAGCTTGTCATGCTTTCAAACTTCTGAAAGGTTATATATAATAATGACAGTGTGGCATTTGGTTCAGAGTAACCTCTTACTGAGTAATTATTACTTTTCTGTGCTCACCTCAGTCACTTGATGTCACAGTCGACAAGGCATTGGGGGATGAGGGGAAAGAGGTTCAGCACAAAGGGTGTCTAGGGGCGTTAAAATTCTCTACATGTGTTCATACCCATTTGCCACACTTTCTTGATGATGATGGACTCCCAGTGCACAGATGGACGTTGGGCAGGGATACTGACTTGAAATCACAAAGAGCAGCCCTTGTAGTGCCTACTTCCCTCATCCTGGGAGGCTGCTGATGGGGATGAACCTTGCTCTGTCAGTTGACATATGGACAAGGTTGTACAAGGCATTTATTTTGAACTGAATAGCATGAAACACTGTGCATGTGAAACATCTCTATGGATTAAACTGTGCTAAATGGACCAATGTTATAAATGAACAACAACAATAACTCTACAGCAAGCCAATTCACCAGCATCTTATAAAAGTTCAGAAATGGAGAAAGTGGGCATTTACTATGACTGTCCTTGATTGTTTCTATCAAAGTAGATACTATTTGAATTAAAATATATAAATTTTGGATAGATAGATAGATAAATAAATAAATAAATGTGTGTGTGTGCATAAATGTGTGTGTGTATATATATATATATATTAGGGTTTGGGGATTTAGAAACTGTCTGAACAAGGGGAAATTCCTTTTCTAATTTGTAAAATGCATGAGAATCTAAATGTTTCCTACTCATCTGCTCCACCATTTATTCTTATGCTCACAAAGATCCTTTGTGAGTTGTCTTTTGATTTCATTCCATTGTGTCCAATAAACCAGGTGATCCTCAGGTGATCCCCTTGTTTACCCCTGATGAACAAGATGAGTGAATTTAAGAGCAGAAACATCTCAACATAAGCCCCAGAGTGACCAGGGTGACTGTCCTCTGTCCCTCTTCACTTATGGTAGAAAGGCTTGAGCACAGGCAAATTTCTCTTACAGCTCTAGGACACAACCTCTACTGGGCTGTGGGGGTTCATAGCTCTCTCCTCACATGGCTCCAAGGTCTCTGGAGAAGGTACAGATGTGCTCTAGAAGATGAGAAAGCTGGGTGTCCTCCTATGCCTGGTGACAGCCCCCCAGTGTCAGTGTCTCAGGTGTCAGACGTGGGATGACTGGCAGGGACAGATGCAACTTGTCCCCAGGGGTCCTATCCAAGGTGTAGCTGTATGAGTTAGGCCCAGGTCTGGTGAAACATTTGCAGACCCTCTCCTTTACCTGTGCTGTCTTTGGATTCTCTTTAATGAGCTAAGTTGTGCACTGGACCCACCAGGCTCCAGGGAAGTGGCTGGAGTGAGTTGGTGTTACATGGAGTGGTGGAAGTACATCATACAACCAACAGTGAAATGCCAGCTAAACTTCACCAGGGACACCTCCAAGAGCCATGTTTATTTAACCCTCAACAGCCTGAGAACGGAAGACACTGCTCTTGCTATGCCAGAGTCACAGTGATGGGAAGTCAGCGTGTGCCCAGAGACAAAGTTCCCTGCAGGAGGGGTTGAGACCCCAAGGGACTGTTTAGGATCACTGAACCCAAGGACCATCCCCGGAACAGGGACAATTTGAGTTTTGGGCTGGTTTCCTGTGCATATTCTTATTCTTGTAACAGTTTCTCTCAGGCATGTTTTCTGAATTCCTGATTCTGCACTCACCTCTGAACTCTGAGTTATAAAAGTCTATGGTAAAGGAAGACATTATTCTCACGTGGACAAAAAGCAGAGCCTCTTGCGGAAACTTATTCCCAACTCCAACATATCATCCATCTTTCTGATGCCCATTAGCTGAATCTACCCAGAGGCTCTGCTCAGCTCTATCCTGCAGCCAAACCCCACACATATCAGTGTCCACAATGGCCAGCAGCAGGAATTGTGACTATGGGACAGCAAGTACCAGAAATATATGAACTACACCCCAGAGAGCAATGACCCCTGGTGGTGAACATCATTAACTGGGAATAATGGTCACAGCACCAAGTGTCTGTGATATCAGGAAGGGTAGAGTACCCCATAAAAAACAGCCTTGTGTGGATGTCCAGGCTGACCATACACTCCCCGAGGGGAAAATGAATGTTTGTCATGCACAGAGTTGAACACTTGGGGAAAGAGAAAAAAACCCTTCAACAGGTCAGATTTCTTAAAAGATTTTATTTATTTATCTTTAGAGGAGAAGGGGAAAGGAAGGAGAGAGGGAGAGAAACATCAGTGTATGGATGCCTCTCGTGTGTCCCCCTGCTGGAAACTGGCCTGCAGCCCAGGCATGTGCTCTGACTGGGAATCCAACTGCGATCCCTTGGTTCACAGGCCTATGCTCAATACACTGAGTGGCACTACCCAGGTACACCATCATCCAGAGCAGTAGGTCAGATTTTTATAAGTACTGGTAGCAGCATCCAGTTGGTTACTGAGGTAGGAACCAGAGGTGAATAATACTAGGTCGAGGTTATCAATCATAATCACTAAGACACCTACAAGATATTTTGAATTTCCCCAGTAAATATGAAACATGTGAGCGCAGTCCTGGAATTCAGCCACGTCTTTTACCTGTTGCACTCAGCCCAACATCCTTGCCTTAGCCTCCCTGGAATTTGGGACAATTTCCCTTTTCTTCATTTCAATTCCTGTTGATATTCTATATCTAACTTTATATGAGCTTGCAGCCTATAGCAGAGTGGTCAAACATTAATACCATTTATGACGTGATGGCCCAATATATCCAGTACCCACCTGGAACCACTCAGGTTGTTTTACATTATTGTTGACTTTATTGACAGTGCTGTACTTCACATCCCTCTGTTTAATCTGAAACTTCCAGTTCATAATTTTTAATCTCTTACTTTTTTCCCCATGCTCCAAAATTTCTTTCCACCTAGAAACCACCAGTCTACTTTTGGTGCCTATGTGCTTGTTTTTATATTGCAGGTTTATTTATTTTGTTCTTTAGATTCTACGTATAATTGAGATCACATTTTCTTCGTGTATCATTCTCTGACTTACTTCACGCAGCATAATACTCTCTAGGTCCATTCACATGGTCACAGAAGGAAAGATTTCACTTTCTATGGATGAGTAGTGGTGAGGGATTAATTTTCAAATCAGTGTGTTGGCCAGAAAGTAATTTCTCATTTTCACCAATGCCTTTATGGATTTGCATATGTTGAGTATGCTGGTTATCATCTGTAATATAACATTGATTGTTATCATGTGTTGTGTCGATTTCTTCACCATCAACTTCAATGGGTTTACCCCTTGAAGCACCTCCTCTATACAGTGAAGAACCACCTAAATGTAATGAAAGATTTTTTGTATGTGTAAGTTGTGATTTTATCTCTCTTGATATAATGAGGCATAATATGCCAAAATGTTGTGTATTTCCCATCTTCCGTACAAAAATGGACACATAAAAATTCACCAATTCTGATAAGTTTTAAACGCATCCTGAATGTGATAGCTGTCAGAAAAATCAAACAAAATTATATTAAATGAAGATAAAGCAAGCTACACACTACTAGAAATATCTTACAGAAAAAAACCAAATTATTTTTTTGCCAACCCATTGTGTTAGTGACTGTGCCAGGCTATTTCTTTTTTCTAAAATAATTTTTTAAATTTAATTCTTGTTCAAGTACAGCTATTTGTCTTATATTCCCAACCCTGCCCGCCCCACGCCCCGTGCTCCCCGCCTCCCTCCCATTTCCGCCCCCCACCCTTAGTTATTGTCCATGTGTCCTTTATACTTGTTCATGTGAGTCAATCCCCTTTTCCCCTATGATTCTCTCCCCTCTCCCCTCTGGACCCTGTCAGCCTGTTCTCTATTTGAGTGTCATTGGTCATATTTTGCTTGCTTGTTTGTTTTGTTTAGATTCCTGTTAATGGTGATAATATATGGTATTTGTCTTTCACCGCCTGGCTTATTTCACTCAGCATAATGCTTTCCAATTCCATCCATGATGTTGCAAAGGGTAGTAGTTCCTTCTTCCTTTCTGCAGCATAGAATTCCATTGTGTAAATGCACCATAGTTTTTTGATCCAGTCATTGACCGATGGGCATCCAGGTTGCTTCCAACTCTTGGCTATCATGAATTGTGCTGCTATGAACAGCGGGATGCATAGATTCTTTTGGATTGGTGTTTCAGGGTTCTTAGGATATACTCCTAACAGTGGAATTGCTGGGTCAAAAGGCACGTTCATTTTTAGTTTTCTTAGAAAGGTCCATACCGTTTTCCATAGTGGTTGTACCAGTCTGCAATCCCACCAACAGTGAACTAGGGTCCCCTTTTCCCCACAACCTCTCCAGCACTTGTGGTTTGTTTCTTTGTTTATCATAGCGTTTCTGACTGGTGTTAAGTGGTATCTCATTGTGGTTTTCATTTGCATCTCTCTGATAGCCAGCGATATCGAGCATCTTTTCATGTGTCTCTGGATCCTGTGTATGTCCTCCTTGGAGAAATGTCTGTTCAAGTCCTCTGCCCATTTTTTAATTGGGTTGCTCATCTTCTTTGAGTGGAGTCGAGTGAGTTCTTTGTATATTTTGGAAATTAAACCTTTGTCTGAAGCATCATTGGCAAATATGTTTTCCCAAACAGTTGCTTCTCTTTTAATTTTGATACTGTTTTCCTTGGCCATGCAGAAGCCTTTAATTTTGATGAGATCCCATTTGTTTATTCTTTCCTTTATGTCCATTGCTCTAGGGGACATATCAGTAAAAATCTTGCTGCGTGGAATATCTGAGATTTTCCTGCTAATGTTCTCCTCTAGGGCTTTAATGGTTTCCTGGCTTATATATAAGTCTTTTATCCACTTTGAATTAATTTTGGTGTATGGTGTAAGTTGGTGCTCGAGTTTCATTTTTTTGCATGTAGCTGTCCAGTTCTCCCAACACCATTTGTTGAAGAGGCTATCTTTACTCCATTTTATGTTATTGCCGCCTTTGTCGAATATTAATTGATTGTAGAGAGTTGGATTTATTTCCGGGCTCTCTGTTCTATACCATTGGTCTATGTGCCTGTTTTTGTGCCAGTACCAGGCTGTGTTGATTACAGTGGCCTTGTAATACCTTTTGATATCAGGTATTGTGATCCCTCCTACTTTGTTCTGGTTTCTCAACATTGCAGCTGCTATTTGGCGTCTTTTATGGTTCCATATAAATTTTTGAAGTGTTTGTTCTATGTCTGTGAAATATGTCATTGGAACTTTAATAGGTATTGCATTGAATCTATAAATTGCTTTGGGTAGTATGGACAGTTTGATGATGTTAATTCTTCCAATCCATGAGCATGGTATATGTTTCCATTGTTTGTGTCTTCCTTGATTTCTTTCTTCAGTGTGGTGTAGTTTTCTGCATACAGGCCTTTTACCTCCTTGGTTAGGTTTATTCCCAGATATTTTATTTTTGTTTTTGCTATATCGAATGGGATTTTTTAAAATTTCTGCTTCTGCTGCTTCATTGTCAGTATACAAAAATGCCTTTGATTTCTGGATATTGACTTTGTATCCTGCTGTTTTGCTGAATTCATTGATTAGTTCCAGCAGTTTTTTTGGTAGAGGCTATAGGATTTTCCATGTACACTATCATGTCATCTGCAAACAATGACAGTTTTGTTTCCTCCTTTTCAATTTGAATGCCTTTTATTTCCTTTTCTTGCCTAATCGCTGTGGCTAGAACTTCTAATACTATATTGAATAGAAGTGGTGAAAGTGGGCAACCTTGTCTTGTTCCTGATCTTAGTGGAAAAGCTTTTAGTTTTTGTCCATTGAGTATAATGTTGGCTGCAGGGCTTTCATATATGGCCTTTATTATATTGAGGAATGCTCCCTCTATTCTCATTTTTCTGAGTATCTTTATCATAAATGGGTGTTTTACCTTATCAAAAGGTTTTTCCGCTTTTATTGATAAGACCATGTGGTTTTTGTCTTAGCTTTTGTTTATGTGGTGTATTACATTTATTGATTTGCATATATTGAACCATCGTTGCATCCCTGGGATGAATCCCACTTGGTCATGGTGTATGATCTGTTTGATGTATTGTTGGACGCGATTTGCTAGTATTTTATTGAGATTTTTAGGGTCTATGTTCATCAGCGATATTGGCCTGTAATTTTCTTTCTTTGTTGTGTCTCTATCTGGCTTTGGAATTAGGATGATGCTAGCTTCATAAAAAGAGTTGGGGAGTTTTCCCTCCTTTGGGATTTTTTGGAATAGTCTGTGAAGAATAGGGTTTAGATATTCCTTAAAAGATTTGTAGAATTCTCCTGTGAAACCACCTGGTCCGGGGCTTTTGTGTGATGGGAGTTTTTTTTATTACTTCTTCAATTTCATTTGCTTCTTCATTTTATTGGCCTTACTTCTTCATTTTATTGGCCTGTTCAGGTTTTCTGCTTCTTTTTCATTGAGTTTTGGAAGATTATATTTTTCTAGAAATTTGTCCATGTCACCTAGGTTTTCAAATTTCTTGGCATACAGTTCTTCATAGTAATTTCTTACAATCTTTTCTATTTCTGTGGTATCAGTTGTAATCTCTCCTCTTTCATTTCTGATTGTGTTTATTTGAGTCCTCTCTCTTCTTTTCATGATGAGCCTACTTAAAGGTTTGTCTATTTTGTTTATCTTTTCAAAAAACCAACTCCTGGATTCATTGATCCTTAGAATTGAGCTTTTAGTCTCTATGTCATTTAATTCTGCTCTGATCTTGGTTATTTCCTCCCTTTTACTTGCTCTGGGCTGTCTTTGTTGTTCCTTGAGTTGTTGCAGGTGTGAGGTTAGGTTGTTTGTTTGAAATGTTTCTATCTTCTTTAGGTAGGCCTGTATCGCTATGAACATCCCTCTCAGGACTGCCTTCAATGTGTCCCATGTTTTGGGTTGTTGTGAGTTCATTTTCATTTGTTTCCAGAAGCTTTCTGATTTCTTCCCTAATTTCAGTCTTGACCCATTCGTAGTTTAATAGCATACCATTCAGTCTCCATGATTTTGAGTGTTTTGGTTTTTTTCCTGTGGGGTTGGTTTCTAATTTCAGTCCCTTGTGGTCAGAGAAAATGCTTGGTATGATTTTTATTTTCCTGAATTTGTTGAGACTCGTTTTGTGTCCTATCATGTGATCTATCTTTGAAAATGTTCCCTGTGCATTTGAAAAGAATGTGCATTTAGCTTCTTTGGGATGGAGGGCTCTCTATATATATCAATTAGGTACATTTCATCTAGGGTGTCATTTAATGCTGCAATATCTTTGTTGATATTTTGTTTGGAAGATCTGTCCATTTTTGACAGTGGGGTGTTAAAATCCTCTACTATAATTGTGTTGCTGTCAATATCTTTCTTGAGGTCCTCTAGAATTTTCTTTATATATTTGGGTGCTCCTATGTTGGGTGCATATATATTTATGATGTTAATGTCTTCTTGGTGGATTCTTGCCTTGAGTATTATGAAGTGACCTTCTGGGTCTCTCTTTGTGGCCCTTTTTTAGAAGTCTATTTTGTCTGATATGAGAATTGCTACCCCGGCTTTTTTTTCTTGTCCATTTGCTTGGAAAATTTGTTTCCATCCTTTCACTTTTAGTCTGTGGTGGTCTTTTGACCTGAGGTGGGTCTCTTGTAGGCAGCATATGTGTTGGTCATGCTTTCTTGTCCATTCAGCTATTCTATGTTATTTAATTGGTGCATTTAATCCATTTACGTTTAAGGTTATTATTGAAAGGTATTTATTCATTGCCATTTGTGTACCTGTGTTCCTCTCTATCTCTCTCTTTTCCTTCCTTTCTTTAAAGTAGTCCTTTTAGTAATTCTTGTAGAGCTGGTTTGGTGGAGGTGTATTGTTTTACACTTCTTTTGTCTTGGAAGCTCTTTATTTGGCCTTCTATCTTGATTGAGAACCTTGCTGGGTAAAGTAGCCTTGGTTGTAGGCCTCTGTTTCTCAGTACTTGGAATATTTCTTGCCATTCTCTTCTTGCTTGGAATGTTTCCATTGAGAAGTCAGTAGCCAGCCTTATGGGGATCCCCTTGTATGTTACTTCCTTTTTCTCCCTTGCTGCCTTTAGGATTCTCTCTTTGTCTTGGAGGTTTGCCATTTTAATGATGATGTGTCTTGCAGTAAGCCTGTTTGGGTTCCACCTGATTGGGACTCTTCGCAATTCGTGAATTCGTGTGACTTTATCTCTCCTCAACTAAGGAAAATTTTCCGTTATTACTCTTACAAGTAGGTTTTCTATCCCTTGTTCTTCTTCCTCTCCTTTTGGTATTCCTATTATTTGGATATTATTAAGTTTCATGTTGTCTTGCATTTCTCTTAAATTCTGCTCATTTTTTTCTGATTCTCTTTTCCCTTACTTGGTCTGTCTGGGAGATTCTATCCTGTCTTCTATCTCACTTATGTGATCTTCCGCCATATCTATTCTATTCTTCACATCTTCTACTGTGTTCTTCAGTTCAGAAATTGTATTCTTCATTTCCTCTTGGCCTTTACTGATGGTTTCTATTTCCTTTTTCATGTTGGTATAGTTTGCAGAGAGTTCATTGTAGCTCCCCTGTAGTTTCTGGTAGCTCGCTGTAAGCTCTTTGAATTTCCTGATAACCAGTGCTTTGAATTCAATATCTGATAGCTGACTTGCCTCTATTTCATCTAACATTCTTTCTGAGGCTTCCTCCTTTTCTTTCATTTGGGGATTATTTCTTTGTCTTCCCATTGTTTGTGTTGCTCTTCTTGTTGGCCTCAGCTTCTTAAAGTGATCTGTTCTGGTTCCCTGGGTTTATGGTGTGAACTTCTGTGGTAAGATGCCTGTGAGATTCAGTGGTGCAGTCTGCTGCAGGTATCTTGGTGTTCTCCGCTTCCACCTACTCCTCTTGTTGGTTTCCAGCCTGTCAAACCTTTTCTTCTGGTCTCACTAGCTGCAGCAGCCTGAGGGGCTATTAGTGTGGCCTTTCTCTCATCTCGGTGAACTTAGCTGGTCTCGCCAGTGCCCTCCCAAGATCCAGACTGGCATCGCTCTCCCATGCCCTGCTGAGAGCAGGTTTTTCCCCAGGCTTCCCTGCCCTGGCCTGGCGTGAGTGTGTGTGCTCCCAGCCAGGCTTTCCTGGTCTCGCAGGCTTCGGCTTGGACCTTTCCCAGTGCTGTGGCTGCACACACAGGGCGATTCACAATTCTTCCAACCAGGCAGCCACAGCCTGACTCCAAGTACTTCTCAGTCTGCACCCAGCTGGGTAGGGATGGAGCTGGTGACTGGCGCTCTTTCAGGGGCCCTGCCAGTAGCCCGCAGCTCTCCGATACTGTGGGAGTGCAGGCTCAAATCCCGCGCTCTCAGTTCTCCAAGCCGGCAATAACAGCCTCACTCCTGGTGTTTCTCAGTCTGTCAGTTGCCCGCAGCTCCCCGTGACTGTGGGAGCACCGGCTGGAGTCCCCTGCTATTGGGAATATACCAGGCTATTTCTAAGAAATGTGACATTAGACAACTTGAACCTGCTACACAAGGAGGAAAATCAAAACATAAAGAACAAAAACCTTGGGAAGCGATGATGCCAGGATTGCTTAATGCCACTATTCATGTACCTGATAGTGTTTCATTCCAGTTCTGCATGCTGATCCCCACAACATGTGACTTCATGCTCAGGTGACACCCATCTCATGTGGATGAAGTGACAACATTCTCTCAGGCCAAGGGCAGCCATGAAAATGGGTGAAATATGGTGGACAGGAGGATTATGAAATTAAACTCTGTTAGACCAGTCTCTTGCATTCCTGGTTAGAATTATGTCATTTGTCCATACAGCCACAGTTGCTGGTGGTGAAAAAAAGCTGAACCGCTCTGAATGACCAGTTTTATATAAAGTTCAATCTAACACCCCAGGGAGAGAATGCTCTTTGAATGAATGTTTGACTCTGTAACCAATTGACTAGAGTGGCTGGCTGGGCTTTCTGTCCTTTCATCCATGTTCCCAGGTAGGAAGTTGTACTCTGTGCAGACTGATGATTCCCTCACTCTCATCAGGGCCCTGAGGGTTGGACATTTCCACACACAGAACCAAACACCTTCAGGCTCTTATGCACATGCAGCATCCAACACTAGTTCTGACATTGTCCTGAGGGCAGCTGTCTCCTCTATGAGCCTCCATCTTTGGTTCTTCCACTGGCACGGGACTCCATGACAGCAGACAATCCACTGATTTTCCATCTCCCGCAATTACCTTTCACAATACCTAGGTATTGAGTACCTTCAGATGCTGCTGGGAATTAAATTCATAGCATTAGTGGAATCATACAATATTTACTTTTCCATTATGTCTTCATTTTATAGAGCATGATGTCACCTAGCTTCAACCACATTATGGTTTATGGTAGGATTTCCTGTTTCAAGACTGAGCAACATTCAGCCGTGATAACACAGCACATGTTCATCCACTCACCCACTGGAGGACACTGAGGTGGTTTTTACGTGTTGACTGCAGTGAATAATGCTGCAGTGAACAGGGCAGTGCAAATACCTCTCCCAAGACCTGGTTTCTATTATTAAATGAATACCGAGAAGCTGCATGGCTTAATCCTGCAGGATTTCAAAAAAATTTGGCTAAACAAACATGCTTTTTCACTATTTTACAGATTTTAATCACAAACTATTGCAATCTAGGGAAAGAGACCTTAACATAGAACTGGGCTCAATTTTTAATACAACAATGAAAGTGGGTATGTGCAAGCTAAGAGGAGGCTGCAGTTGTCAGTGGATAGAAATTACTAAAAGGAGAGTCCAAGGGAAAGTGATTCTTGCTGAAACATTCTGCCAGAATTCGTGCTAAAGGCAGGCTAAGCTGATCATACAACATGGAGGGACAATTCTTTCTAGACAGGTTTCTTGCTAAAGTGAGCAACGCAGGTGTACAAGAATGGACACTGTAACCCAGTGTCAAAGCATGGTTGAGAAGAGGGCCTAGGGGAAGCTGAATGAGGTTTGGTCAAGGAGACAGTCCTTGTCAACGCCACCTGAGTTAGCATCTTTAGGATCTCTGTAAGGATCTAACACTATATTTTGGGGCCAGAGTGAGGCATTCAGCGAGTACTTACTGATTTGATTCTCTATTAGATGTTCTAGCACCCCATGCCTTTACCTGAATATAAATGGGTTCTGATTATAGCTCATTAATGGCAGGAAAAGTAGAACACATGTTCTTAATAACTGTATCACTGATTATAGAGAACAGCCTTGTTACTGTATGCCTATTTACTTTAAATATGGAAAAATTAAACACAATTATTTTTTAATTGTAAAATAAACTTTCTACATAATATAGTACATGAGAAATGCACAACACAATGGCAATATTACATAACTATAAAATGGAAATTATAAATGTATTCTTATTTCCTTCTCATCCAGAGAGTTGGAAGGCTCCATTTCTCCACACCGTCACCAGCGCTTGATTTATTTCACTTTTGTTTTGTGTCATTTTGCAAAAGCTGTTCCGCCAAGGTGAGGCATTTCTTACAGGGACATTTATCCTGAGTTCCTGACACTCAAGGGTCTGCTCGTGAGCCTGCTCATTGTTGTGCTCATTTCTGAGGTAGTATTGTCACTTTCTCAGTTCAACCATTTTCTCTAGTTTCCATCACTCACCTGAAGTTACCTTCATGATCCTGATGTCTTCCTACCTCTTCCTAATAGCTTCTATAAAGTAATTAGAGCTGTTTTAGCCCTGGCTGGTGTAGCTCAGTGGATTGAGCGCGGGCCTGCGACTCAGACGATCGCGGTTCGATTCCCAGTCAGGGCACATGCCTGGGTTACAGGCCAGTTCCCTGCAGGCCAACTCCCAGCAGGGGACACATGAAAGGCAACCATACATCGATGTTTCTCTCCCTCTCTCCTTCCCTTCCTCTCTAAAGATAAATAAATAAAATCTTTAAAAAAGTAATTAGAGCTGTTTTAAATTCAGTGCTTGGCAATCCCGACACCTGAGTCCCAGGTGAATGCCATTTGATTGTGTGCCCATTAAGACTTGAGTCTGGCTCTTTGTCATTCCCATAGTTTCTGGTGTATCTGACCTGCTGGAAAGAAGAGTAGCTACAGGGATCCTCCTGTGCTATGTTATATGCCAATACTTCATACTCATAATTAATTAACTCAGCTGCGACAGGAGCTCTCTCTTCCTCCTGTTACACCATCACAGCACATCTCAGTGAATTGGTCAGGGCCTCTTCTGGAGGCTTTGGTTGCCATGGAGACCTCTGTTTCTTATAAATTATATTTTATTGATTATTATATTACAGATTTCCCAATTCCCCCATTTGCCCTCTGTACACAGTGCCCCCATCCCATGAAGTATCCCTGTACCACCATTCATGTGCGTGGATCATGTCTATAAGTTCTTTGGTTAATTCATTTCCTGAACCTTACTTTACATCCATGTGGGTACTCTGTAACTACCTATTTGTAGTTACACCCCTCACCTCTTCAACAATCTTCCACACACCCTGCCATCTGGAAAATTTTTCTTAAATAAATCACTTAACATTTCATATAATAATGGCTTGGTGATGATGAACTTGTTTAATTTTGCAGGGGCAGGAATTTGGAAGCACTTTTTGTGGCATTACACTGAACATTAGTCACATTAAATTCTTCTCTATTCTCCCATTTTTATTTTATTGTTGTTCAAGTACAGTTGTCTGCATTTACCCCCTCACTTTCCCCCACCCCAACCATCCCCACCTCCCTTCCCTGCTTCTACCCCCTTTGGCTTTCTCAATGTGTCCATTATAGTTCGCTAAAACCCTTTCCTCATCCCCACCACATTACCTACTCCCACCTCCTCTTTTGTTACTCTCAGTATGGTCTTAATTTCAATGTCTCATCTTTTATTTTGCTTGGTAATTTGTTTTGTTGATTAGGTTCCACTTAAAGGTGAGATCATATGGTATTTGTCCCTCACTGACTAGCTTATTTCACTTAGCATAATGATCCCCAAGTCCATCCATACTGTCACAAAGGGTAGGAGCTCCTTCTTTCTTTCTGCTTGGTAGTATTCCATTGTGTAAATATCCCATAGTTTTTGATCCATTAATTTACTGATGGACACTTCAGTTTCTTCCAGCACTTGTCTATTGTAAATTGGGCTGCTATGAACATTGGGGTACATCAGTTCTTTTGGATTGGTGTTTCAGGGTTCTTAGGATATAATCCCAGAACTGGAATGTCTGGGTCACAAGGCAGTTTCATTTTTAGTTTTCTGAGGAAATTTCATACTGTTTTCCACAGTGGGTGCACCGGTTTGCATTCCCACCAGTGGTGCACTAGTGTTCACTTTTCTCTATGTCCTCTCCAACACTTGTAGTTTGTTGTTTTGTTTATGATGATCATTCTCACCAGCATGAAGTGATATCTCATTGTGGTTTTACTTTGCATCTTTATGATGGCCAGTGATGCTGAGCATGTTTTAGTATGTATCTGATCCCTTTGTATGTCCTCCTTGGAGAAGTGTTCAAATAGCTTGCCTGTTTTTTTTTTAATTTGGATTTTTTTGTCTTCCTAGAGTGGAGTCCTGTGAGTTATTTATACATTTTGGAGATCAGAACCTTGTCTAAGTAAACACTGGAAAATATGTTTTCCCATATGGTGGGTTCTTTTCTCATTTTAATGCTGTGTTCTTTAGCCATGTGGAAACTTTTTAATTTGATGAGGTCCCATTTGTTTATTATTTCCTTTATGTCCCTTGCTTTAGGGGACATATCAGTGAAGATGTTGCTGCGTGGAAAGACTGAGGTTTTGCTGCCGGTGTTTTCCTTTAGGACGTTTATGGTGTCACAAATTATATTTAAGTCTTATCCACCTTGAATTTATATTAGTGTATAGTGTAAGTTGGTGATCGAGTTTTGTTTCTTTTTCTTTTTCTTTCTTTCTTTTTTTTGCATGTAGCAGTCCAGATCTCCCAACACCACTGGTTGAAGAGGCAATTTTTACTCCAAATTCTGCTTCTGCCACTTTTGTCAAATATTAATTGACCATTGGGACTTGGGTTTATTTCTAGGCTCTCTGTTTTGGTCCATTGATCGGTGTGTCTGTCCTTGTAAAATTATCAGGCTCTTGTGATTCCAGTAACCTTGTAATGCAGTTTGATATCAGGTATTGTGATACCTCCTACTTTGTTCTTCTATCTGAATATCACTGCAGCTATTCGGAGTCATTTATGGTTCCACATAAGTTTTTGAAATGTTTGTTCTATATATGTGAACTGTCATTGATACTTGAATAGGGATTGTGTTAAATCTATAAATTGCCTCTTGTTTTGGACATTTTGATAGTATTAATTCTTTCAATCCATGAGCATGCTACATGATTGGGAAGAACTTTATCTGCTCTTTGATGCTAAATGATAGTTTAACAGGGTAACCTAAATGATAGTTTAACTGGGTTGTTCCTTGCTTTTCATGACTTTGAATACTACATTCTAATCCATTCTGATTAGTAAAGTTTCTTTTGAGAAGGTGACGGTTTAAAGGGAATTTCCCTAAAGGTAACTTACTGCTTTTCCTCTTGCTGTTTCTAATATCCTCTCACCATTAACCGTTGGCATTTTAATTATGATATGTTTTGGAGAGGGTCCCTTTGCATCCATCTTTTTTGGGTGCTCTCTGTGCTTCCTAGACTTGCATGTCTATTTCCATCACCATATTAGGGCTTTTTTCTCCTTTTTTTTCAAATAGATTTTAAGTTTCTTGCTTTTTCTCTTCATCTGTGGCATCCCTATAATGCAAATGTTGGAATGCTTGTGGTTGTCCCATGGGCTGCTTACACTGTTTCCATTTTTCTTGATTCTTTTTTCTTTGTGTCATTCTGGTTGGCTGCTTTTTTTTGTTGTTGTCTCCTTTACATTCTAAAACATTGATTTGATTCGGGCTCATGCTCTCTACTATTGCTTTCCTGTAAATTGATATTTTTAAATGTACACTAGTATATCTTTTATTTCTGACTGGATTTTTTTTAATGCACTTGAGATCCTCACCACATTCCTTGAACATCCTTATAACCATTGTTTTGAACTCCGCATCTAAAAGATTGCTTGTCTCCATTTTGTTTAGTATTTTTAATGAAGATTTGATTTGCACTTTTATATTTTGTCCTCTCATTGTGGCAGTCTCTCTGTGTTTGTTTTTATCTAGTAAGTAAAGCTGCTCTTGGTAGTGTGGCTTAGTGTAATAGGTGTTCTGTAGGGGTGAGGTGCACATCCTCCTCTATCACCCAAACTGGGTACTTGAGATGGACCCATTGAGTGGACTCAGAACATCATCCTCTTGTAGTTTAGCCTTGATTGTTTTCAGCAGGTCAATGGGAGGTATTTACACATACCGGTAAGATGCAAGGTCTGGCTGTGACCAGTGACCAGCTACTTTTGTCCTCTGCGGGGGATGATCTGTGCAGGGGCAAGGCATTTGAGCTTCTAGATAATCTGGAGCTCTCCAGTGGGTGCACAGTCTCTAGGGATTCCTAGATAGTACAGGTCAAGGACAGGCTCTACCTGTGTTCTGCCTGAGGACACCCTAAATTAGCTATAAATCAGTCTGCAGATGACTGCTATTGTACTGGGCTTGGAGTGTACCAGGAGAAGCCAAAATGTGAACCTACACTGGCAGCTGCTAGTTTCAAACCTCTGGGCACTTAGCAAGGGATAGGGTTTTAGGAAGCTGTGAAGCATGAGCCTACACCAGTCATTATATGGAAAAACCACTGTTAACACCTTGAGTGAACCTATACATTAGATGGTGTGTTGCTCTAGGGGAACTCCAGGACAGGGCCGACAGTTTTATTGTGTTTGATGGAGTCTCTGATATGGCACTAGCATGCCAGATCAATGGATATGTGTAGGGAGGGATGAGAAGAAGGACAAGAGACTCTGTTTGACTTTCCATCTGGGAGGAAACTGTCCCCAAGAACTTGCTTTGATGTCAGAAACTTCATTTGTTCCTTGTATGCCACTGGTGCCTTTCAAGCTGCTACCCTGGGGCTGTTGATCAGTGGTTAAGTATGAGTAAGTCTGTGTGTGGTTTATTTTTTTAAAATTTATTTAATTATTTTTCAAGTACAGTTTTCTATTACTCCCATCCCATCACACCCCCGGTGCTTCCCCGCTCCCTCCCATTTCCACCCTTCTCAGTTGTTGTCCATGTATCCTTTATATATGTTCCTCTAAATCACTCCCCTATTTCCCCTGAAATTCCCTCCCCTATCCCCTCTGGTCACTGTCAGCCTGTTCTCTATTTCAGTGTCTTTGGTTATATTTTGCTTGCTTGTTTCTTTTGTTGTTTAGCTTCCTGTTAAAGGTGAGGTCATATGGTATTTGTCCTTCTACACCTGGCTTATTTCACTCAGCATAATGCTTTCCAGTTCCATCCATTCTGTTACAAAAGGTAGGAGCTCCTTCTTTCTTTCTGCGACATAGAATTCCATTGTGTATATGGACCATAGTTTTTGATCCAGTCATTTACTGACGGGCACCTAGGTTGCTTCCAACTCTTGGCTATTGTAAATTGTGTTGCTATGAACATTGGGGTGCATATGTTCTTTGGGATTGGTGTTTTAGGGTTCTTAGGATACATCCTAGCAGTGGAATTGCTGGGTCAAAAGGCAAGTCCAATTTTAGTTTTCTGAGAAAATTTCATACTGTTTTCCATAATGGTTGTACCAGTCTGCAATCCCATCAACCGTGGACAAAAGTCTCCTTTTCCCCACATCCTCTCGAATATTTGTTGTTTATTGCTTTGTTTATGATAGCCATTCTCACCGGTGTAAAGTGGTATCTCATTGTGGTTTTAATTTGCACCTCTGATAGCAAGTGATATTGAGCATCTCTTCATGTGTCTCTGGATCCTCTGTATGTCCTCCTTGCAGAAGTGTCTGTTGAAGTCCTTTCCCCATTTTTAATTGGGTTAGTTGTCTTCTTAGAGTGAAGTCGTGTGAGTTCTTTGTGTATTTTGAAGATTAAAGCTTTGTCTGAGATATCATTGGCAAATATGTTTTCCCATACAGTTGGTTGTCTTTTTATTTTAATGCTGTTTTCTTCAGCTGCGCAGAAGCTTTTAATTTTGATGAGATCCCATTTGTTTATTCTTTCCTTTATATTCCTTGCTCTAGGGGACATATCAGTAAAAATGTTGCTGCATGAAATATCTGAGATTTTCGTGCCAATGTTCTCCTGTGGGACTGTAATGGTGTCACGACTTATATTTAAGTCTTTTAAACACCTTGAATTTATTTTCGTGTATGATGTAAGTTGGTGCTCGAGTTGCATTTTTTTGCATGTAGCTGTCCAGTTCTCCCAACACCACTTGTTGAAAAGGCTATCTTTACCCCATTTTATGTTACTGCCCCCTTTGTCGAATATTAATTGACTATAGAGAGTTTCGTTTATTTCTGGGTTCTCTATTCTGTTCCATTGGTCTATGTGCCTGTTTTTGTGCCAGTACCAGGCTGTGTTGATTACAGTGGCCTTGTAATACAGTTTGATATCAGGTGTTGTGATCCCTCCTACTTTGTTCTGGTTTCTCAACATTGCAGCTACTATTCTGGGTTGTTTATGGTTCCATATAAATTTTTGAAGTGTTTGTTCTATGTCTGTGAAATATGCCATTGGTACTTTAATAGGTATTGCACTGAATCTGTAAATTGCTTTGGGTAGTATGGACATTTTGATGATGTTAATTCTTCCAATCCATGAACACGGTATGTGTTTCCATTTATTTGTGTCTTCCTTGATTTCTTTCTTCAGTGTTGTGTAGTTTAATGCACCCAGGTCTTTAACCTCCTTGGTTAGATTTATTCCCAGATATTTTATTTTGGTTTTTCCTATATCGAATGGGATTTTTTTCTTGATTTCTGCTTCTGCTGATTCATTGTCAGTATACAAAAATGCCTTTGATTTCTGGATATTGACTTTGTATCCTGCTCTTTTGCCAAATTCATTTATTAGTTCGAGCAGTTTTTTGGTAGAGTCTATAGGATTTTCCATGTACACTATCATGTCATCTGCAAACAATGACAGTTTTGTTTCCTCCTTTCCAATTTGAATGTCTTTTATTTCCTTTTCTCGCCTAATCACTGAGGCTAAAAGTTCCAATACTATATTAAATAGAAGTGGTGAAAGTGTTCAACCTTGTCTTGTTCCTTATCTTAGTGGAAAAGCTTTTAGTTTTTGCCCATTGAGTATGATGTTGGCTGTAGGTCTTTCATATATGGCCTTTATTATATTGAGGAATGCTCCCTCTATTCTCACTTTCCTGAGTTCCTTTATCATAAATGGGTGTTTTACCTTATCAAAAGCTTTTTCCACATCTATTGATATGACCACGTGGTTTTTGTCTTTGCTTTTGTTTATGTGGTGTATTACATTTACTGATTTGCGGATATTAAACCATCGTTGCATCCCTGGGATGAATCCCACTTGGTTGTGGTGTATGATCCTTTTGATGTATTGTTGGATGCGATTTGCCAATATTTTATTGAGGATTTTAGCATCTCTGTTCATCAGCGATATTGGCCTGAAGTTTTCTTTCTTTGTTGTGGCTCTATCTGCTTTTGGAATTAGGATGATGGTGGCTTCATAAAAAGAGTTTCGGAGTTTCCTATCATTTTGAATTTTTGGGAATAGTCTGTGAAGAATCGGGGTTAGCTCTTCCTTAAATGCTTTGTAGAATTCTCCTGTGAAACCACCTGGTCCAGGGCTTTTGTGTGATGGGAGTTTTTTGATTACTGCTTCAATTTCATCTGCTCTTATTGGTCTGTTCAGGCTTTCTACTTCTTTTTCATTGAGTTTTGGAAGATTATATTTTTCTAGAAATTTTTCCATTTCACCTAGGTTTTCAAATTTCTTGGCATACATTTCTTCACAGTAATTTCTTACAATCCCTTCTATTTCTGTGGTATCAGTTGTAATTTCCCCTCTTTCATTTCTTATTGTGTTTATTTGTGTCCTCTCTCTTTTTTTCATGATGAGCCTACTTAAAGGCTTGTTTATTTTGTTTATGTTTTCAAAAAACCAACTCCTGGATTCATTGATCCTTAGAATTGTGCTTTTAGTCTCTATGTCATTTAATTCTGCTGTGATCCTGGTTATTTCCTTCCTTCTACTTGCTCTGGGATGTCTTTGTTGTTGTTCTTTGAGTTGTTGCAGGTGTGAGGTTAGGTTGTTTGTTTGAAATGTTTCTATCTTCTTTAGGTAAGAAGATAATGTTTCTTACCTTCTTTAGGTAAGACTGTATTGCTATGAACTTCCCTCTCAGGACTGCCTTCACTGTGTCCCATAAGTTTTGGGTTGTGAGTTCATTTTCATTTGTTTCCAGAAACTTTTTGATTTCTTCCCTAATTTCAATCTTGACCTGTTCGTTGTCTAATAGCATACCATTTAGTTTCCATAATTTTGGGTGTTTTGGGTTTTTTCCTTTGGGGTTGGTTTCTAATTTCAGTCCCTTGTGGTCAGGGAAAATGCTTGGTATGATTTCAATTTTCTTGAATTTGTTGAGGCTCGTTTTGTGTCCTATCATGTGGTCTATCTTTGAAAATGTTCCATGTGCATTTGAAAAGTATGTGTATTTAGCTTTGGGATGAAGGGCTCTATATATATATCAGTCAAGTTCATTTCATCTAGGGTGTTGTTTAGTGCAGCTATATCTTTGTTGATATTTTGTTTGGAATATCTGTCCATTTTTGACAGTGGGGTGTTAAAATCCCCTACTATAATGGTGTTGCTGTCAATAGCTTTCTTGAGGTACTCAAGGATTTTCGTTATATATTTGGGTGCTTATATGTTGGGTGCATATATATTTACAATGTTAATGTCTTCTTGGTGGATTCTTGCCTTGAGTATTATGAGGTGACCTTCTGGGTCTCTCTTTCTGGCCCCTTTTCTGAAGTCTATTTTGTCTGATATTAGGATTGCTATCCAGGCTTTTTTTGTTGTCCATTTGCTTGGAAAATTTGTTTCCAGCCTTTCACTTTCAGTCTGTGAAGGTTTTTTGTCCTGAGGTGGGTCCCTTGTAGGCAGCATATGTATGGGTCATGCTTTCTTATCCATTCAGCTATTCTATGTCTTTTGATTGGAGCATTTAATCCATTTACATTTAAGGTTATTATTGACAGGTACTTATTCATTGCCATTTTTGTACCAGAGTTCCTCTCTGTCTCTCTCTTTTCCTTTCTTTTCTTAAAGCGGTCCTTTTAGTATTTCTTGTGGAGCTGGTTTGGTGGAGGCATATTCTTTTAGACTTCTTTTGTCTTGGAAACTGTTTATTTGGCCTTCTATCTTGATTGAGACCTTTGCTGGGTAAAGTAGCCTTGGTTGTAGGCCTCTAGTTCTCTTTACTTGAAATATTTCTTGCCATTCTCTTCTTGCTTGGAGTATTTCCATCGAGAAGTTAGTAGCTAACCTTATTAGGGCTCCCTTGTATGTTACTTCCTTTTTCCCCCATTGCTGCTTTTAAGATTCTCTCTTTGTCTTGGAATTTTTCCATTTTAATGATGACGTGTCTTGAAGTGGGCCTCTTTGGGTTCCTCTTGAATGGGACTCTCTGTGATTCTTGGATTCGTGTAACTTTTTCTCTCATCAAATTAGGGAAATTTTCCATCATTACTCTTTCAAATAGGTTTTCTATCCCTTGTTCTTTTTCTTCTCCTTCTGGTATTCCTGTTATTCGGATATTATTACATTTCATATATTCTTGCATTTTTCTTAGTCCCTCTTCATTCTTTCTGAGCCTCTTTTCCCTTTCTTGCTCTTTCTGGGAGATTCTTTCTAGTGTGTCCTCCAACTCACTGATCCTATCTTCTGCCTCATCGATCCTGCCTTTCATTCCTTCTACTGTGTTCTTCAATTCCGAAATTATATTCTTAATTCCCTTTTGGCCATTGCTGATAGTTTCCATTTCCTTTTTCATGTTGATATAGTTTGCGGAGAGCTCATTGTCGCTCCCCTCTAGTTTCTGGTAGCTCCCCTCTAGTTTCTGGTTGCTCATTGTGAGCTCTTTGAATTTCCTGATAACTAGTGCTTTGAGTTCAATATGTGATAGCTGACTTGCCTCTCTTTCATCTGACATTATTTCTGAGACTTCCACCATTTCTTTCATTTGGGCATTGTTTCTTTATCTTCGCATTGCTTATGAGACTCTTCTTGTTAGCCTCAGCTTCTTAAATTGATCTATTCTGACTCCCTGGGTTGATAGTGTGATCTTCTGTGGTAGAATCCCTGTGAAATTCAGTGCTGCAGTCTCCTGCAGGTATCTTGATGTTCTTGGCTTCCACCTCCTCCTTTCTTTGTGTATGTGTGATCAGTTGGGGGGTGAGGCAAAATGGTTTATGACAGCAGGAGAGTACTTTATGATATTTACAGTCACTGCTGGTAGAGAAGAGATAGAAAATGTTTAGGCTATATACAGTGTTAACCATAATCTTCAACTCAACTTGCCACTTCCACGAAAGAATGAACGAAGGATAAGTCTCTTGTTGGGGAGGGAAGGCTTGTGAGTTGTATCTAGAAAGCAGTGAGGTTGTGGTTGGTCAGATTTTGAGGTAAGGTGATAGTAAAGAATAGTAAATAGGCGTAGCGTGTGAGCAAGTAGAGTTAATCAGTACAGTAATAGAATTCAGGAACCTGTGAAGTGGGCTAAGACCGGAGAGATGTATTGTGAAGTATTTACAGTGGTATAGAAAGCAATAAACAAACAAACAAACAAACTCAAAAAAGGGCAAGAGAAGTGAGGAAAAAGCAATAAGTTTGGGGTGAAAGGAAGAAGGACTAAAACAGGAAAAAAGAAAGGAGAGGGGCAAAGTACTGAAAGATACAGCAACAGTAAAATTTAAAAAATATAGGATTACTGAAAAAAAAAAAACCCTCCTCTGTTGGTTTCAAACTGTCCAATCCGGTTTTTCTGGTTTCGGCAGGACCCCTCTGTGGGCTGGGTTGTAGGCCCAGGTGCACACCTGCGCGCCAGCCTGGCTACCAGACTGGGATGCCAGCGCTAGCCCACCCGACAGGCTGCCTGGGTCCCACGGGATCTGGTACTGGTCCTTCTCAGTCCTGTGGCTGGGTGAGAAGCAAGTCAACCTGCCTTCGCAGGAGAACACCTCAGTCCACTTTCTAAAAAATAGTTCTCCTGAAAGCGTGCCTCTCAGCACAGCCCAATCCCCAACCTGACTGGTTAGGATAATGCTCCTCTCAAATTTCCTGGGCTGGCAGGCTGGTGGGCTGCCACAGAGATCGCAACTGAACATTGCCCCCTGTCCTTGCCACCCTCCCTGCAAACCTAGGCAGACAGGTCTCTGCCACCCAGTTCTGCCTACATGGGGAGGGAGGGAGCCAGCTCTCTTCCAAGGACTCCGCAGCCGGCCCTAGGGTCCCCCCGGTGCCAGGCTCCCGATGAGTCCTCTGTGGCAGATGCCGGGACGCTGGCTGTAGACAGAAGCCTTTGGGCCCCGAGAGGTGTGGCAGCAGCAGCTCCAAGGCCATTAGGCGCCGGCAGAAGGCTGCTGGTACCGCTGCTGCTGCTTTTGACTTTACTCTGGGGTGCCTGGTTCCCGAGGGCAGCCGGCCCTGCCGCTGCCGCTTTTGTCTTTACTCACAGGTGCCAGGCTCCTGATGAGTCTTCTGTGGCAGACGCCCCTGTCGCTGGGCACAGATGGAAGCCTCTGGGCCCCGACCGCTGCAGCAGCCGAGGCTCTAGGGCTGTTATGTGCCAGCCGAGGGCTGCTGCTCGCCCGGCCACCTCCGTCCTTACTCAAGTCCCTGAGACCCCACTGGCCTGTAGCTGTCTGGTCCGTCACTCTCTCTGGTCTATTATTTTCATAAATGCTGGGGAATTGTTGGTTGGGGAATTGATTGCGCTGTTCCTCAGTAGATCTGCCAAGGGGAATGAGAACTGGAGTCGCTCTGTCCTACTCCACCAACATTTTCTATCATTTTCTGTGTGTGGTTTCTTTAAGTAAAACTGTCAAGGATTCTAGGAGTTTATTCCACTAAATTCATCCCCACTTATCTTTGTAGCCAGAAGTTATGGGGACTTACCTTTGTCCCATTAGTACCTTGGGTTGCAAGACCCAGTGTTGAGGTGTGAATCCTTGTTCAAAAATATCTCTTGCAAACTTTTTCCACTAAAATGAATATGGGACTGACCTATTTCACGCCTTCACACCTCTTTCCAGCCTGAATGGATGTGGATGTTCATCTGCAGACAGACACCTCCTAGTATTACCTTATGAGAAACTCAAATAAAATGAGTGCAATACCAGACATAAACATTTTTACACATAGTGTAAAAAATCCTGTGGCTGTGTAAAGGGACTCCAAGTAGCCAGGGTCAACTTTCTGGGTTCCCTGTTCCTGCCTTAGCACCTGATTCTCCTCCTGTGGAGACACCCATCCCCCATGGTTCATCTCTCAGTTCTCCTGGCTGTGAGCTCGGAGAATGAGAAACTGTGGGCCCTAGATAGTGTAAGCTCCCCACATATCAGGTCAGTGTTGACTATGCTGACTAGAAAACTGTCCTCTGGTTCTGATCCTCCTCAAAACAGGTCAGGACACTTCTCATCACAGACTCTTCAGGTTTCAGGCTCTTAGATAACAGGTAAAAACAAAGAGTCAATTCATGCCGTCCTGTGTGTCAATCATGTTTGCTTTTGTTCTGTTGTCAAATCAGGGACTTGCTAGGTTTGGGTCAGTNTATCTCTTGCAAACTTTTTCCACTAAAATGAATATGGGACTGACCTATTTCACGCCTTCACACCTCTTTCCAGCCTGAATGGATGTGGATGTTCATCTGCAGACAGACACCTCCTAGTATTACCTTATGAGAAACTCAAATAAAATGAGTGCAATACCAGACATAAACATTTTTACACATAGTGTAAAAAATCCTGTGGCCGTGTAAAGGGACTCCAAGTAGCCAGGGCCAACTTTCTGGGTTCCCTGTTCCTGCCTTAGCACCTGATTCTCCTCCTGTGGAGACACCCATCCCCCATGGTTCATCTCTCAGGTCTCCTGGCTGTGAGCTCTGAGAATGAGAAACTGTGGGCTCTAGATAGTGTAAGCTCCCCACATATCAGGTCAGTGTTGACTATGCTGACTAGAAAACTGTCCTCTGGTTCTGATCCTCCTCAGAACAGGTCAGGACCCTTCTCACCACAGACTCTTCAGGTTTCAGGCTCTTAGATAACAGGTAAAAACAAAGAGTCAATTCTTGCCGTCCTGTGTGTCAATCATGTTTGCTTTTGTTCTGTTGTCAAATCAGGGACTTGCTAGGTTCGGGTCAGTGTGAGGGACCTGCCCATATGTTAAGAACAGGGAAAAATGGACACCCATAGATCATTACCATAAAAATTATCACTTTGTGTGGGTGTGATTTATTGAGTACTAGAAGTGCAGTGACATTAGTGCCACATGCAGGGCTACTCAAATGCAACCTGTAGGCAGAGGAACCTGAGGGCCTCACTGTACTCAAAGCTTCTGAGGGATTCAGGGTTCATGGGTGTTGGATGAGTCAGTGTATCTTGCAGAACCAGGAATGGGACCCCCTGGTTGCATTACAGAGTCTGGGATGGGGGTCCCTGTTGAGTCAGTGGATACAGTTCTCTGTATCCTGAGGTCTCTAAAAATAATATGTCCTTAAGGGAGAATTGTTAAGTCAGGGAACAACCTATAATTTTGGACAAGAGATGCCGAGAAGTCCACATCCTGTCAGTGCAGAGAGGACCCTCTCAAATAGGGCACATGGTGAGCATCAGGGGGTGCACGGCACATACAAGATTAAGAATGCTTCCCAGAGGTAGGTGCAGAGGGTCCTGGGAGGCATTTCCTTTGATGACTTGTGTCTTCCTCTTTTCTTTTTCTTTAAATATATTTTATTGATTATACCATTACAGTTGTTCCAGTCCCCCCTTCATTCCCCTCCACTCTGCACACCCCTCCCCCCTCCCCGCCTTTAGCTTATGACCACGTGTCTTAAGTTCTTTAGATTCTATATTTCCCCTACCATTCTTGCCCTCCCCCTATCTATTTTTTACCTACCGTCTATGCTACTTATTTTCTGTATCTTCTCCCCCCTTCTCCTCCTCCCACTCCCCTGTTGCTAACTCTCCATGTATTCTTCATTTCTATGGTTCCACTCCTAATCTAGCTGTCCTCTTGGTTTGCTTTTGTTTTAGGTGTGGTTGTTAGTAACTGTGAGTTTGCTGTCCTTTCACTGTTCATATTTTTTATCTTCTTTTTCTTATATAAGTCCCTTTAACATTTCATATAATAAGCACTTGGTGATGATGAACTCCTTGAATTTGATCTTATCTGAGAAACACTTTGTCTGTCCTTCCATTCTAAATGAAAGCTTTGCTGGATAGAGCAGTCTTGGACGTAGGTCTTTGGATTTCATGACTTGGAGTACTTCCTTCCAGCTCCTTCTTGCCTGTAAGGTCTCTTTTGAGAAATCCGCTGACAGTCTGATGGGTACTCCTTTGTAGGTAACTGTCCTATTATCTCTTGCTGCTTCTAGGATTCTCTGCTTCATTTTCATCTTGGCTAATGTAATGATGATGTGCCTTGGTGTGTTCCTTCTTGGGTCCAACTTCTTTGGGACTCTCTGTGCTGCCTGGATTTCTTGGAAGTCTATTTCCTTCACCAGACTGCGGAAGTTCTCCTGTATTATTTGTTCAAATAAATTTTCCACTCGTGGCTGTTTCTTTTCCCCTTCTGGTACCCCTATAATTCGGATGTTGGAACGTTTAAAGATGTCCTGGAGGTTCCTAAGCCTCTCCTCATTTTTTTGAATTCTTGTAACTTCACTTTTTTCTGTTTGGGCATTTCTTTCTTCCTTCTGGTCCACCCCCTTGATTTGAGTCCCAGTTTCCTTTCGATCACTATTGGTTTCCTGTGCATTTCCCCTCATTTCAATTAGTTTAGCCTTCATATGTTCCTCTAATTTGTGGCTAAAATCAACCAGTTCTGTGAGCATCCTGATCACCAGTGTCTTGAATTGTGCATCTGAGAGGTTCGCTATTTCCTGGTCACTAAGAGTTATCGGCTCTGGGGCTTTGAGTTCTTCTTGAGCCATAATGTGGACTGTTCGTGCCTGTTATGTATAAGGAGCAGAGCCCTAGGTGTTCACCAGGGCCAGGCGACCCAGTTGCTGGGTTGTGAAGCTGTATGTGGGGGCGGGGCCAAAGGAAAGCCATGGCGGGCACCCTTTGCTTCCTCCCGCCATTTGTCCCTCTGTGCGCCAATGGGCCGCGCGTTTTGTCCCACTGCTCGAGAATGTGCGACCTCGGTCAGCCTCTGCTGGGTTCAATGCTGGGGGCTGCGTGGTCCCTCTCACTTCTCACTCCCGCCATCCTGAGCCCTCACTGGGTCCGTCTGAAGCTACCCCGGATGCCTGGGCCCCTGGGGTTGGAGGATCGTTCCTGCCTGATCCTGCTCTGCTGCTGGATCTGCCCCTCTTACTGGTCCGGTAGAACGGTTCGTTGTTGTTGGACTTACGTATAGTTCAATTTTCTGTCCTTTGGGTGCGTCTTTGTTCTCCAAACCTTTGTTGTATTCAAACTTGGTTGTGGGAGAAGGCACAGTGTTTCCATCTATGCCTCCATCTTGGCAGAACTCCTTTTTTCATAAAAACATATAAAATAAGACTGGATATGAGGTGACTATAAATATCCTATTCTATCAGAATGTTTAACAAACTCAGTAACACATGAGAACCATAGTCAGTTAGTATATTTCTTTGGGTGCTTTATGTCTGAATTCTGAGGAACCATATGCAAGGGTGGTTTTCTTAACTCACTAGGTGCAGCATTTTCCAGCCATTCTGATCCAGGAATGAGACCTTTAGGTATTAAAGCCCAAAAATGTGTCACTCAACGTGGCTTTACAATAAGGGAGGAACTATGTCTGCACAGAGCTCAGTGACCTGGTTGGAGACACATGTCCTACAACATAGATTAGGACTTTCATCCTTAGTCTCCCATTGAGCATGGTCCCTATGTCTTCTGTCTTGTCCCATGTTGGTAATGTCTTCCACAATGAAACATTCTTTCTCATGAATATGCAAATGAGAAGAGGTGGTCTAGGTTAAATATGGGTCTATCTGTGCCCTGAGAGCATCACCCATCACTTGACATCACGCTCACAGCACCAACCATAGGTGACACCACCAAGAGGCNTCTTGGCTAATGTAATTATGATGTGCCTTGGTGTGTTCCTTCTTGGGTCCAACTTCTTTGGGACTCTCTGAGCTTCCTGGATTTCCTGGAAATTTATTTCCTTTGCCAGACTGGGGAAGTCCTCCTTTATTATTTGTTCAAATAAGTTTTCCACTCGTGGCTGTTTCTTTCCCCCTTCTGGTACCCCTATAATTCGGATGTTGGAACGTTTAAAGATGTCCTGGACGTTCCTAAGCCTCTCCTCATTTTTTTGAATTCTCATTTCTTCATTCTTTTCTGGTTGGATGTTTTGTTCTTCCTTCTGGTCCATTCCATTGATTTGAGTCCCAGTTTCCTTTCCATCAGTATTGGTTTCCTGGACATCTCCCTTCATTTCAATTAGTTTAGCCTTCATATGTTCCTCTAATTTGTGACTATAATCAACCAGTTCTGTGAGCATCCTGATAAACAGATGTTTTGAACTGTGCTTCTGAGAGGCTGGCAATTTCTCGGTCGCTTAGAGTTACTGGCTCTGGGACTTTGAGTTCTTCTTGCGCCATCTTTTGGGCAGTTCATGCCTGTTACATAGCAGGATTGGAGCCCTAGGTGTTCACCAGAGCAGGGCAACTCAGTCGCTGGGTTGTGACGCTCTATGTGGGGGCAGGGTCAATGAGGAGCAATGACGTCCCGTCTGCCGCCTCGCGTCACAGCCCCCACAGGTGCGGCAGCTGCCACCGTCACTGGGGCCCGAGCGTTTCGTCCCATTGCACTCCAGTGTGCCACCGCTGTCAGCCCTCGCCCCCTGGGGCCTGCGTGGTCCGTCTCACTGTACGCGAATGTGCGACCGTGGTCAGTCTGTCCCACACCCTGACTGGGTCCGGGCCACTTGCGTGCCTAGGTTGGGGGATCTGTCCTGCCCAACCCTGCTCCACTGCTGGCTCCGCCCCTCTTACCATCCCTGTTGCACGGTTAGTTGTTGTGGGACTTCCGTATAATTCAATTTTCTGTTCTTTGGCTGTGTCTTTGTTCTCCAAACCTTTGTTGTATTCAAACTTGGTTGTGGGAGAAGGCACAGCATTTCCACCTATGCCTCCATCTTGTCAGAAGCCCAGGCATCAGTTATTTTAAATCTCTCTGTTTTGTGAGAATTTACTATCCTAGGCCATGCACTGTCTCTACCCTTCGATGTGTCACACTCTGGCACCATGTGGTTCTTGTCTGCGTCCAGCCCCAGAGCTCCGTATATAGCAGGAAGGCATGTAAATGGCACCTCTCTGCTCACGAAAAGCTGCCCAGCCCTGAACCTGAAGCTCTGGGACAGGATCCCAGCCCAGCATTCCCAGGTGTTCCCAGTCCCTGCTCAGGACAGAACACAGACAACTCACCAGAGTGTTTGGGCTCAGCTGGATTTTCCTTGTTGATATTTTAAGAGGTAATTTATGGATAATGAGAGACAGTGAGCATGCAAGCGATATGACTGAGAGAAACGGTGGAAGGTGAGATTTTCCTAACCAACATTCTTGTGTTAACAGGTGTCCAGTGTGATGTGCAGCTAGTGGAGTATGGGGGAGGCTTAGTGAGGCTTGGTGGTTCCCTCAAACTCTCCTGTGTGGCCTCTGGATTCAACTTCAGTAACTACAGAATGCACTGGCTCTGCCAGGCTCCAGGGGAGGGGCTGGAGTGAGTCCCATACATTAGTAGTAGTAGTGGTAGCACATCCTGTGCCAACTCTGTGAAAGGCCAATTCACCATCTCCAGAGACAACGGCAAGAACACACTCTACCTGCAAATGAACACCTGAGAGCCAAGGACACGGCCATGCATTACTGTGCAAGATACACAGTGAAGGAAAGCCAGTGTGATCCCAGACATAAACCTCCTGTGGGAGGTAGGAGGGCTGGGCTATAGAGGACGCTTGGGACATCAGGGGGTTCTCAGGTTACACTGAGCACATTAACCATCTTGGGAGCTGCTGCAAATGAAGTTTAAGGGCTTATTTTCTGCCAAGTGTGCGGTTGACTATCCACACACCAGTTTTCCTGTCAGAGCCTCCCTCCCTTAATGCTTCTGTGCTGACTTCTTTAGTATCTGAGTTATATAGGCTTGTTGTCATAGGTGGAAAACCCCCTCACATTCTCCAAAATCAAGGAGTCGCATACATTTGTTTTCTCTTATTCTAATGAAATATCAATGAATCATCAAACCTCCTGGCCCAAATCAATTGAATCCAATCAGAGGCTCTGCTGGAAACAAGAAGCAGCCCATCCCCACACAGATCAGAGTCTAAGCCGACCAGCAGCAGGGCACATGCATGCTGGACAGTGGGCACCAGAGTTATAGGAACCCAGTACCAGAGGGGAAAAATCCAGGGGTGATGGTAATTGACTTAATTACACATCCATGGCATCAATGGCAGTTGACATCATGTGGACATAAAGGGACCCCCACCATACCTTGTTGTGGGTGTCCAGAGTGATGATGTCACACACATAGAGGGACTGTGGAAAGTTTGTCCCTTCACTGAGGAATCTGTTGAGAGCAGGGTAGACTTTTTAGCAAGCCAGGTGTGGCTGCCTCACGTCAGATAAAGGGTCTGGTCCAGGTTTTATTGTTCACCCCCGAGCTGGGTTCTAAGAGGAGTGATTTGTGTGGTTTCCATCTCCCACCTGCACCAAACTAGGGATAATCCCTACTTCCATGTCAGATTCACCAGAAGTGCACAGGAGGAGAGAGAGTACTGAACCTCAACATGTCAGCATCAAACATCAAACACTAGAGCCTGACTCCTTATTTCACAGAACATTTAGGAAACATGAGTGAGAGCACCAAGCTACCAAACATCAGGAGTAAAAATGATTTGAGTCCCTGGGAAATGAGGGTTATGGTTATACGTAAGCAATAATGAAAATAATAACACAGTACATGACATCTTGGTTCCAACTCTACCATAGAACCTGCCCAGTCTACAAGGTCGTCAGTTTGTTCTGAATAACTTGGGTCCCATTTCTGCTCCAAAAGGTGAGAATCTTCCACAAAATTATGGGCATCGTCATTTTGGGGAGCTCTACTTGTGTAGCTGTTCATCTGAGTGGAGTAATGATTTGATTCACTTGTTGCTGTGAGCTTGTGCTTTTGTCACTCAAAAACTCATGTATTAAAACCAGAGGCTCATGGGTGGTATTAGGAGGTGGGGCCTTGGGACAATGATGCTCCTGGGATCGAGCTCTCCTGAACAGCCTTAGGGCCTTTGTAACAGAGGAATCAGAAAGCTCCTTTGTCCTGTCTACCCTCTGAGATCACAGAGAAGAAACAGCGAACTAGTAAGCAGGTTCTTACCAGACATAAAATCTGCCAGCATCTATTCTTGGATTTCCCACTAATAGGTCTGTGAGAAATACATGTCTGTTGCTGGCAGTGACCCAAGCCACAGTAGTGTGTTACCGCACCTAGGGTGGATTAGGGTTATAGTGTAACACAATCACAAGGGCTGACTTCCTGAAGATTAACTGCCATATTTATTGTAAAAAATAAAGCATGGTTTTTTTCAGTGATATTCAAGGGCAGTTTTTCTCTGTTTTTTTTTTCTTACACAGACAAGTTTCCTGGGTGAAGGTCATAAGAGGCTCCTAAACACACTTAGCAGGAAGGCAGTGTTAGAAGTGGATATAGTGCATGAACCATTTCAGTATTTACCACAGAGCATGGAGCCAGGTCCAGGATTCACTGGAGGTAGGATCTAAAAATTCATGAGCATGAATTTGGTGGTTCACCCATCAAAGAATCACAAGTCACCCATCACAAGAATCTGCCCGATTTGTGCTTGAAGGCATGGGCAGTAACACCACTCAGGAGGGGCATTGGCCAAGGAAGTTTGAGGCTCCACTTCGGTTTGATCATTTTAAGTAAGCTTGTCATGCTTTCAAACTTCTGAAAGATTATATATAATACTGACAGTGTTGCACTTGATTTAGAGTAGCCTCTTACTGAATAATTATCACTGTGCTGTGCCCACCTCAGTCACTTGATGTCACAATCAGCAAGCCATTGGGGGATGAGGAGAAAGAGGTTCAGCATAAAGGGTTTCCGGGGGTGTTAAAATTCTCTACATGTGTTCATACTCTTTTGCCACACTCTCTTGATGGTGATGGACTCTCAGTGCACAGATAAACATTGGGCAGGGACACTGTCTTGGAAGCACAAGGAGCAGCCCTTGCAGTGCCTAATCCCCTCAGCCAGGGAGGCTGATGATGGGGACGAACCTTGCTCTGTGGGTTGACACATGGACAAGTTTGTAAAGGGAATTGATTCTGAGCTGAACACCATGAAGCATTGTGCATGTGGAACATCTCTGTGAATTAAACTGTGCTAAATGGACCAATATTGTAAATTAGCAACAACAATAACTCTACAGCAAGCAAACTTACCAGCATCTTATAAAAGTTCAGAAATAAAGAAATTGGATATTTACTATGACTTTCCTTTATTGTTTCTACCAAAGTAGATACTATTTGTATGAAAATATATAATTTTTTGATAATTATATGTATACTAGACTTTTGGGATTTAGAAACTGTCTGAACAAGGGGAATTCCTTTTCTAATTTGTAAGATGCATGAGAATCTAAAGTTTTCTACTCATCTGGTCCACAATCTATTCTTCTTTTTAAGATTTTATTTATTTATTTATCTTTAGAGGGGAAGGAGAGGGAGAGAAACATCAATGTATGGTTGCCTTTTGTGCGTCCCCCTGCTGGGAGTTGGCCTGCAGGGAACCGGCCTGCAACCCAGGCATGTGCCCTGACTGGGAATTGAACCGTGATCCTCTGGTTCACAGGCCCTCGCTCAATCCACTGAGCTACACCAGCCAGGGCCTGGTCCACCATCTATTCTTATGCTCACAAAGGTCAGGTGGTCCTTTGATCTCATTCCATTGTGTCCAATAAACCAGGTGATCTGCTACTCCTGACAAACAAGATGAGTGAATTTAAGAGCAGAGATATTCCAACAGAAGCCCGAGAGTGACCAGGGTGAGTGTCCTCTGTCCCTCTCCACTTATAAGATAAAGGCTTGACCATAGGCAAATTTATCTGCCGGTTCCAGGTCACAACCTCCCCTGGGTGGTAGACTCACAGCTCTCCCCTCACATGAGGCCAAGGTCTCTGTAGAAGGCAGAGCGGTACTCTATAATAAGATGAGTCTACTGTGTCTATTCCTGTTCCTGGTGGCAGACCCCCAGTGTCAGTGTCTCAGATGTCAGACATGGGTATGGCGTTGACTACATGTGACTGACAGGGTCAGATGCACCTTGTCCCTAGGAGTCCTGCCTAAGGTGTAGCTGCATGAGTTAGGCCCAAGTCTGGTGAAGCACTTCCAGACCCTCTTGTTTACCTGTGCTGTGTCTGGATTCTTTTTAATGAGCTGTGGGCTCCAGGGAAGTGTCTGGAGTGAGTTGATGTTATAAGGAGCGGTGGAAGTACAGCATACAACCAACAGTGAAATGCCAGCTAAGCTTCACCAGGGACACCTCCAAGAGCCAAGTTTATTTAATCCTGAACAGCCTGAGAGCTGAAGACACTGCTCTTGCTGTGCCAGAGACACCGTGAAGGGAAGTCAGTGTGTGCCTAGAGACAAAGTTTCCTGCAGGAGGGGCTGAGACCCAAGAAGCCGTTTAGAATCACTGAACACAGCACAATAAAAACCATCCCAGCAACAGGGGAACTTTGAGTTTTGGGATGGTTTACTGTGCATATTCTTCTTCTTATAACAGTTTCTTGCAGGCATATTTTCTGAATTCCTGATTCTACACACATCTCTGAACTCTCTGAGTTAGAAAAGTCTATGGTAAAGGAAGACATTATTCTCGCATGGACAACAAGCAGAGCCTCTTGCAGACACTCTTGTTCCCAACTCCAATAAATCATCAATCTTTCTGACGCGTATCAGCCGAATCTACCCAGAGGCTCTCCTCAGCTCTATACTGTAGCCAAACCCCACACAGATCAGTGTCCAAGGTGTCCAGCAGCAGGGCATGTGAATATGGGACAGCAAGCACCAGAGCCATATGGACTACACCCAAGAGAGCAATGACCCCTTTGGTGATGGTTCATTGACTGGGAATAATGGTCACAGCACCAAGTGTCTGTGACATCACAAAGGGTAGAGGGCCCCACAACAGCTTTGTGTGGATGTCCAGGCTGACCATACACACACCAAGGGGAAAATGAATGTTTGTCATGCACAGAGTTGAACACTCTGGGAAAGACAGGAAAGGCCCTTCAGCAAGCCAGATTTTTATAGTAAGCCCTGATAGCATCATTCAGTTAGTTGCTAAGGTAGGAACCAGAGGCAAATAATACTAGGTCGAGGTTATCCATGGTAGTCACTAAGACACCTACAAGATATTCTGAATTTCCACAGTAAAGATGAAACATGTGAGCACACTCCTGGAATTTGCCATGTCTCCTGCCTGTTCCACTCGGCTCCACACTCTTGCCTTAGCCTCCCTCAAAAATTTGGGATATTTTTCTCTTCATTTCAATTCTTGTTGATACTCTATATTTCAAGTTATGTGAGCTTATATCCTACACCAGAATGATCTGACATTTACAGAATTTGTGATGTGATGGCCCAATATGTCCAGTACCCACCTGGCACCACTCAGGTTTTTTTTTTACACTATTATTGACTTTACTGATTGTGTATACTTTACATCCCTGTGTTTAATCTGCAACTTCCAGTTTGTAATTTTTAATCTCTTTACTTTTTTCCTCCTTTGCTCCCAAATCTCCTCCTACCTAAAAATTCCCAGTCTGTTCTTGGTGTCTATGTGTCTGTTTTTATTTTGCCAGTTTATTTATTTTGTTCTTTAGATTCTGAATATAATTGAGATCATATTGTATTTATGTATCTTTCTATGACTTACTTCACTCAGCATAATACTCTCTAGGTCCATCCACATTGTCACAGAAGGAAAGATTTCACTTTATATAGCTGAGTACAGGTGATGGATTACTTTTCAAATCAGTGTGTCAGCCAGAAAGTATTTTTTCATTTTCATCAATGATTTAATGGATTTGCACACGTTGAGTATGCTGGTTAGCACCCATAATATAACATTTATTGATACCATGTGTTGTGTAGATTTCATCATCATCAGCTTCAGCGGGTTTGCCTGACCATGGAGCATCATCCAGTGAGAAATCTCCACCATGATACATTGCAAACCAATTTTAATATGTTTCATTACTCACACTACCACCTCAATACACTGAAACATTTTTTTTGTGTTTAAGTTGTTATTTTATCTTTCTTTATATAATTAAGCATAATATGTCAAAATGTTGTGTATTTTCTGTTTTCAATATAAAAATCCATTAGTTCTGAAGTTTCTTAAACATATGCTGAATATGACAGCTGTTACAAAAATCAAACAAAATTATATCAAAGAAACATAAAGCAAGCTAAGTACTACTATAAATATCCTACAGAATAAAACTAATTATTTTTTGGCCAACCCATTGTATTAATGAATATGTGAGGCTGTTTCTAAGGAAAATGACATAAGACAACTTGAACTTGCTACATGAGGAGGAAAATCACAACATAAAGAACAAAAACCCTGGAAAGTGTTAGTTCTAGGCTTGCATAATGCCACCATCCATATACCTTAGAGTATCTTCTTCCAGTTCTGCACACTGATCCCCACAACATGTGACTTCATGCCCAGGTGACATTCATCCCATGTGGATGAGGTGACAGCATTCTCTCAGGTCAAGGGCAGCCATGAAAATGGATGAAACACGGTGGACAGGAGGATTCTGAAATTTACTTCTGATGAATGAGTCTCTTGCATTCCTGATTAGAACAGTTGTATATAAAGTTTGGCCCAACAGACCCAGGGAGGGAAGAATCTCTGAATGAATTTTTGACTCTGTAATCAATTGACTAGAGTGGCTGGCTGGGCTTTCTGTCCCTTCATCGCTCTTCCCAGGTGGGAAGCTGTACTCCATTCAGACTGATGGTTCCCTCACTCTCATCAGATCCCTGAGGAATGGACACCTCTGCAGAAAGAAGCAAACACTTCCAGGCTCCTATGAGTGCACAGCATCCCTCACCAGTTCTGACACTGTCCTGACAGGAGCTATCTCCTCTAAGAGCACCCGTGTTTTTAAAAAATATTTATTTATTTTCAGAGAGAGGGGAAGGGAAGGAGAGAGGGAAAGAAATATATTGTGTGGTTGCCTCTCATGTGTCCCCCACCGGGAACTGGCCTGCAACCCAGGCATGTGCCCTGACTGGGAATTGAACCGCGATTCTTTGCTTCACAGGCCCGTGCTCAATCCACTGAGCTACACCAGCCAGGGCTAATAGGCCCCGTCTTTGGTTCTCTCACTGGTGTGGGACTCCAGGGAAGCAGACAATCCACTGATTCCCCATCTCCTGAAATTACCTTTGCAACACCTAGGTATCCAATGCCTTCAGATGCTGCTGGAAATAAAATCTAATTTAAATTCATAGTATACATGGAAACATACAATATGTGCCTTTCCATTATGGCTTTATTTCATAGATCATGATGTCAACTAATTTCAAGCACATTTGGTTTATGGTAGGATTTCCTGTTTTAAGGCTGAGTAACATTCAGCCGTGATAACACAGCACATATTAATCCACTCACCTACTGATGGACACTCAGTTGGTTTTTACATATTGACTGCAGTGAATCATGCTGAAATGAATAATGTTGCAATGAACAGGGCTGTGCAAATATCTCTTTCAATTCTTGTTTTTATTACTGAATGAACACGTAGAAGTTGTGTAGCTTGATCCTGCAGGATTTCAAAAGAAAATTTGGTGGAAAAACAAACATGCTGTTTACTATATGACAAATTTTAATCACGAACTATTGGAATCTAGGAAAACAGACCTTAAAGTAAAGTAGAACTGGGCTCGGTTTTGAACACAACAATGAAAGTGCATATTTGGAAGCAAGGGGAAGGTTGCAGGGGTCAGTGGGTGGGAATTACTACAAGGAAACTTCAAGGGAAAGGGGATTCTTGCTGAAACATTTTGACAGGATTCTTGCTAAAAGCAGTGCAAGCTGATTAGATCACATGGAGGGACAATTCTCTCTAGACAGGATTCTTGCTAAAAGTGGGCACTGCAGGTATAACACGAATGGGCACTGAAGTCCAAGATCAAAACATGATTGAGAAGAGGGCCTAGGGGAGGCTGACTGAGGTTTGGTCAAGGAAGACATCGTTGTCAACACCACCTGAGTTAGTATCTTTAGGGTCTCTCTAACAACCTAACAATAAGTTTTGGGCCAGAATGAGGCATTCAGTCAGTACGTAATGATTTGATCCTTTATTAGATGTTCTAGCACTCCATGTCTTTATTTGACAGTAAATGAGTTCTGATTATAACTCATTAATGACAGGAAAAGTAGAACACACGTTCTTATTAACTGTGTCACTAATTATAGAAAGCAATCTTGTTACTCTCTGTCTATTTAAATAAGGAATAATTAAACACAATTATTTTGATTTTTCCCTAATTGTAAAAGAAATTTTCCATATAATACAGCACATGAGGAATGCACTGTACAATGGCAAAATTACATAAATATAAATCGGAAATTATAATTTCACTCTTATTTTCTTCTCATCCAGAGAGTGGGAAGGCTCCATTTCTCAACACTCTCACCAGCATTTATTTCATTTCACTTCTGTTTTGTGTCATTTTGTAAAACCCATCCTGCCAGGGTGAGGCAATTTCTTACAGGGACATTTATCCTGAGTTCCTGACACCCAGGGGTCTGCTCATGAGTCTGTTCATCGTTGTGTTCATTTCTGAGGGAGTGTTGTCATTTTCTCAGTTCAACCATTTCTTCTAGTTTCCATCACTCACCTGAAGTTACCTTCATGATCCCGATGTCTGCCTACCTCTTCTTAATAGCTGCTATTAAGTAATCAGAGTCATTTTAAATTCAGTGTTTGACAATCCCGATGCCAGAATCTGACAAGGATGCCATTTGAATGTCTGCCTACTAGGACTCTGGTCTGGCTCTTTGTCATTGCCATAGTTTCTGGTGCTTCCAACCTTCCAGAAAGGACAGTAGCTACAGAGGTCCTCCTGTGTTGTGTTATGTGCCATTACTTCCTGCCCATAATTAATTGACTCAGCTGAGACACAAGCCCTCTCTTCTTCCCATTACACCATCACTGTGCACGTCTCAGTGAATAGGTCAGGGCCTCTTCTGGAGACTTTGGTTGCCATCAAGACTTCTGTTTTTACCCTGGCTGGCAGAACTCAGTGGATTGAGTGCAGGCCTGCAAACCAAAGGATCACGGTTCAATTCCCAGTCAGGGTGCATGCTTGGGTTGCAGGCTAGTTCCCAGCAGGGCAACCATACATTGATATTTCTCTCCTTCTCTCCTCTTTCCCTTCCCCTCTAAAGATAAATAAATAAAATCTTTAAAAATACTTCTGTCTTTTGTAAATTATATTTTCCGCATTGTCATATTACAGTTTTCCCAATTTCCTCCTTTGCCCCCTGTACACAGTACCCCCACTCCCTGAAGCAATCCCTGCACTATCGCTCATGTGCATGGATCATGTCTATAAGTTATTTGGCAAATCCATTTCTTGAGCCTTACTTTACATCCACGTGGGCACTCTGTAACTACCTATTTGTAGTTACACCCCTCACCTCTTCAACTGTCTTCCACCTACCCTGCCATCTGGAAAACTTTTTCTTAAATAAGTCCTTTAACATTTTATTTTAAATGGCTTGGTGATGATGAACTTCTTTAATTTTGAGAGAGAAGGGGTGTTGAAAGTGCTTTTTTGTGGCAGTACATTGAACATTAGTCACAATAAATTCTTTTTTATTCTTTCATTTTTATTTTATTGTTGTTCAAGTACAGTTGTCTGTATTTACCCCCCCCCACCACCACTTGTCCCCACCCCAGCCATTTTCAACTCCCTCCCCTGCTTCCACTCTCCTTGGTTTTCTCAATGTATCCTTTATAGTTTTTCCCAAAAACCCTTTCTTCATCTTTCTCCCCATTACTCCCTCTCACATCCTCTCTGGTTATTGTCAGTATGTTCTTAATTTTAATATCTCACCTTATATTTTGCTTGGTGATTTGTTTTGTTGGTTCGGTTCCACTTAAAGGTGAGATCATATGGTATTTGTCCTTCACTGTGTGGCTTATTTCATTTAGCATAATGCTCTGCAGTTCGATCCATGCTGTCACAAAGGGTAGGAGCTCCTTCTTTCTTTCTGCTTGGTAGTATTCTATCATGTAAATATCCCATAGTTTTTTTATCCATTTATTTACTGACAGACACTTAGGTTTCTTCCAGGACTTGTCTATCATAATTGAGCTGCTATGAACATTGGGGTACATTGATTCTTTTGTATTGGTATTTCAGGGTTCTCAGGATATAATCCCAGCAGTGGAATTACTGGGTTAAAAGACAGTTTCATTTTTAGTTTTCTGAGGAAAGTCCGTAGTGTTTTACACAATGGGTGGACCAGGCTGCATTCCCACAAACAGTGCACTAGTGTTCATTGTTCTCTACATCCTCTCCAACACTTGTTTGTTGTTTTGTTTATGATGACCATTCCCACCAGTGTGAAGTGGTATCTCATTGTGGTTTTACTTTGCATCTTTCTGATGGCCAGTGATGCTAAGCATTTTTTCATATGTATCTGAGCCCTCTGTATGTCCTTCTCGGAGAAGTGTTCAAGTCTTTTGCCCATTTTTTATTGGATTTTTTTCTTCTTGGAGTGGAGTTCTGTGAGTTCTTTGTACATTTTGGAGATCAGACCCTTGTCTAAGGAATCATTGAAAAATATGTTTTCCCTTACAGTGGGTTTTCTTCTCATTTTAATGCTGTTTTCTTTACCCCTGCAGAAGCTCTTTTAATTTGATGAGGTCCCATTTGTTTAATATTTCCTTTATGTCCCTTGCTTTAGGGCACATATCAGTGAAGATGTTGCTGTATAGAAAGTCTAAATTTTCCCGCTGGTGTTTCCCTCTAGGAGGTTTATGGTATCACGAATTACATTTAAGTCTTTTATCCACCTTGAATTTATATTTGTGTATAGTGTAAGTTGGTGATCAAGTTTTATTTTTTTGCACATAGCAGTCCAACTCTCCCAACACTATTTTTACTGCATTTTATACTTCTGCCCCCTTTGTCAAACATTAATTGACCAATGAGACTTGGGTTTATTTTTAGGCTCTCTGTTCTGGTCCATTGATCTGTGTGTCTGTTCTTGTGAAAGTACCAGGCTGTTGTGATTCCAGTGGCCTTGTAATACAGTTTGATATCAGGTATTGTGATACCTCCTACTTTGTTCTTCTTTCTGAAAGTCTCTGCAGCTATTTGGGGTCATTTATGATTCCATATAAATTTTTGAAATGTTTGTTTTCTATATGTGAAATGATATTGGTACTTGAATAGGAATTGTGTTAAATGTATAAATTACTTCTTGTTTTAGGTATTTTGATAGTGTTAATTCTTTCAATCCATGAGCATGGTACATTATTGGGAAGCACTTTATCTGCCCTTTGATGCTAAATAATAGTTTAACTGGGTAGAGCAGTTCTGTTTCCCAATTTTCATGACTTTGAATACTACTTTCAAATTCATTCTGATCAGTCAAGTTTCTTTTGAGAAGGTGATCGTTTTATGGAAATTCCCCTAAAGGTAACTTACTGCTTTTCCTGTTGCTGTTTTTAATATTTTCTCCTTATCATTTACCTTTGGCATTTTAATTAAGATGTGCCTTGGAGTGGGCCCCTTTGCATCCATCTTGTTTGCAACTCTCTCTGCTTCCTGGAATTGCATCTCTATTAACTTTACTACATTATAGAAGTTCTCTTTCATTTTTTTTTCAAATAAATTTCCAGTTTCTTGCTCTTGCTCTTCATCCGTGACATCCATATAATGCAAATGTTGGAATGATTGTTGTTGTCCCATGGGATGCTCACACTATCCCCATTTTATTGGATTCTTTTTTCTTTGTGTCATTCTCATTGGCTTCTTCTTCTTCTTCTTCTTCTTCTTGTTCTTCTTCTTCTTGTTTTATTATATTCTAAATCATTGATTTGATTCTGGGTCATGCTCTGTACTATTGTTTTCCTATAAATTGTTATTTTTTTAAATTTACACTAGTATATCTTTCATTTTTGAATGGATCTTTTTTATGCTGTTGAGATCCTCACTACATTCCTTGAACATCCTTATAGCCAGCATTTTGAACTCTACATCTGACAGACTGCTTATCTTTATTTTGTTTAGTATTTTATGGATATTTGATTTGTACGTTTACTTTTTTTGTCTCCTAATTTTGGCAGCCCCTGTGTATTTGTTTCTATGTAGTAGATAGGGCTACTTTGACTCCCTGTCTTGGTAGGGTAGCTTAATATATTAGGTACTCTGTAGGGGTCAGGTGCACATTCTTCCTTATAATGCTAGCTGGGTACTTGAGATACACCCATTGAGTGGAATGAGTATATCCTCCTCTTGTAGTTGAACCTTGATTGTTTTTTGCAGGTCAGTGGGAGATATTTACATACAGCAGTAAGCTGCAAGGACTGTCTGTGACCAGAGACCAACTACTTTTTCCCTCTGTGGGGGATCATTTGTGCAGGGTCAAGGCAGTCGAGCTCATAGATAGTCTGAAGCTCTCCACTGGGTGCACAGTCTCTAGGGTTATCTAAGTAGTGCAGGCCAAGACCAGGATCCACCTCTATTCTTTCTAGGGGAACCCTGAATTAGCTATAAAACAGTCTTCAGATGACTGCTATTGTTCTGGGCTTGCAGTGTCCCAGGAGAAGCCAAATTCTGAACATACACTGGCAGTGAAACTACACTGGAAGCCCAGACCTCTGGGCACTTAGCAACTGATAGGGTTTTAGGCAGTTGTGAAGAACGAGCCCAAAACAGCCATTATATGGAATATCACTGTCAACACCTTGGGTGAACCTATACATTGGATGGTATGTTGCCTTAGGGAAAGTCCAGGGCAGGGCCAATGGCTTTATCATGGTTCATGGAGTTTCTGATATGGCACTCGCATGCTGGCTCAACGGATCTGTGTAGGGAGGGATGAGAAAAGTGACAACAGACTCTGTTCAACTTTATGTCTGGGAGAAAACTGTCCTCCAGCACTTGCCTTGACATCAGACACTTCATTTCTCCCTTGCATGCCACTGGTGCCTTTCAAGCTGCTACCCTGGTGCTGTTGATCAGTGATTAAATATGAGTAAGTCTGTGTGTGGTTTCTTAAAAAAAAAACTGTCTGGGATTCTAGGATTTAATTGCACTAAATTCGTCTCCACTCAACTTTGTATCCAGAAGTTATGGGGACTTATCTTTGCTGCACTGGAACCTTGAGCTGCAGGACCTGGTGTTGAGTGTGAATCCTTGTCCCAAAATATCCCTTGCAATTTTTTTAACCAAAGTGAATACAGGACTGGTCTATTCCATGCCTTCACACCTCTTTCCAGCTGGATAGATATAGATATTCATCTGCAGACAGACACCTCCTAGTATTACTGTGTGAGAGACTCAGAGAAATAAAATCAGTGCAATTCTAGACACAAACATTTCTCTGGAAAAACAAAAGGGTTGAAGTGCAGTGTGTTCTCAGGATACCAGGGGACACTCAAGAAAATAGGGCACTTAGTGTAAAAAATCCTATCACTGTACAAATGGGACTCCAAGTAGCCAAGAACAATTTGCTTGGTTCCCTGTTTTTGCATTAGCATCTGATTCTGCTCCTGTGGAGACACCCACTCTCATGGGTCTGCTCTCAGGTCTCCTGGTTGTGAGCTCTGAGAATGGGGACCTATGGGCTCTAGACAGTGTGATATCCACACATATCGGGTCAGTGTTGACTATACTGACAAGAAAAATGTCCTCTGGTTCGCATCCTTCTCAAGACAAGCCAGGACCCCTCTCCTAACAGTCTTCAGGTTCCAGGCTCTTGGATAATGGGTAAAAAGAAAGAGTCGAGTCTTGCCATCCTGTGTGTCAATCATGTTTGCTTTTGTTCTGTTGTCAAATCAGGACTTGCTAGCTTAGGGTCAGTTTAGGGGACCTGCCCATGTGCTAAGAACAGGGGGCAATTGAGACCTGTGGATCATTACCATAAAAATCATCACTGTATGTGTGATTTATTGAGTACTAGAAGTGAAAGGCATTAGGACCAATTGCAGGGATACTCAAAAGGAAACTGAAAGGAGAGGAACCTGAGGACCTCAGTGTACTCAATGCTCCTTAGGGATTCAGGGTTCATGGGTGTTGGATGATTCAGTGCATCTCGCAGCGCCAGGGATGGGACCCCCTGGTTGCATAATAGAGTCTGGACTAGTGGCTCCCTACTGAGTCACTGGAGTTTAGTAAGGCCAATTCTCTGTATCCTGAGGTCTTTAAGAACCATATGTCCCTGAGGGAGTATACTGAAGTCAGGGCACAGCTGATAATTTTGGGCAAGAGATGCTGAGAATTCCACATCCTGTCACTGCAGAGAAGAACTTCCCCGGTAGAGCACATGCTGAGCATCAGGAGATGCCTGGCACATACAAGATCAAGGATGTTTCCCAAAGGTAGGTGCAGAGGGAGCTGGGACAAATTTCCTCTGAGGGCCTGTGTCTTCCCCTTTTCTTGAAAACATCTAAAATAAGATTGCACATGAGGTGACTGTAAATATCCTATTCTATCAGATCTTTTACCAAGCTTAATGATGCATGAGAACCACAGTCAGTGAGCATATTTCTGTGGCTTCTTTAGATCTGAATTCTGATGAACCAGATGCAAGGATGGTTTTGTTAACTCACTAGGTGCAGCATTTGGAGCCAGTGTGACACAGGAATGAGACCTTCAGTTATTAAAGCCCAAAAGTGGTCTGTGTGTCACTCAAAGGTGGTTTTAAAATAAGGAGCATGTTCTATGGGGGCTTGATCCTCAGTGGGAGGAACTATGTCTGCACAGAGCTCAGGGACCTTGTCCAAGACACATGTCCTACAACATAGATTAGGACTTTAATTCTTAGTCTCCCACTGAGAATGGTCCATATGCCCTCTCTTCCCCCATGTTGGTAATGTCTTCCACTATGAAACACTATTCCTCATGAATATGCAAATGAGAAGAGGTGACCTAGGTTAAATGTAGGTCTTTTTTAAAAAATATATTTTATTGATTATACCATTACAGGTGTTCTATTCCCCCCTTCATTCCCCTCCACCTGCACACTCCCTCCCCCACTATTCCCCCCCCCTTAGTTTATAACCACGTGTCTCAAGTTCTTTAGATTCTATATTTCCCCCACTACTCTCCCCCTCCCCCTATATATTTTCTACCTACCATCTATNGCAATCTTGGCTGTAGGTCTTTGGATTTCATGACTTGGAATACTTCTTTCCAGCCCCTTCTTGCCTGTAAGGTCTCTTTTGAGAAATCCGCTGACAGTCTGATGGGTACTCCTTTGTAGGTGACTGTCCCCTTATCCCTTGCTGCTTCTAGGATTCTCTCCTTCATTTTAATCTTGGCTCATGTAATGATGATGTGCCTTGGTGTGTTCCTTCTTGGGTCCAACTTCTTTGGGACTCTCTGAGCTTCCTGGATTTCCTGGAAGTCTATTTCCTTTGCCAGACTGGGGAAGTCCTCCTTTATTATTTGTTCAAATAAGTTTTCCACTCGTGGCTGTTTCTTTTCCCCTTCTGGTACCCCTATAATCCGGATGTTGGAACGTTTAAAGATGTCCTGGAAGTTCCTAAGCCTCTCCTCATTGTTTTGAATTCTCATTTCTTCATTCCTTTCTGGTCGGATGTTTTGTTCTTCCTTCTGGTCCATTCCATTGATTTGAGTCCCAGTTTCCTTTCCATCGCTATTGGTTTCCTGTGTATCTCCCTTCATTTCAATTAGTTTAGCCTTCATATGTTCCTCTAATTAGTGACTGTACTCTACCAATTCTGTGAGCATCCTGATAAATAGTGTCTTAAATTGGGCTTCTGAGAGGCTGGCAATCTGTTGGTCGCTTAGAGTTATTGGCTCTGGGACTTTGAGTTCTCCTTGCACTATCTTTGGGGCTGTTCATGCCTGTTAAGTAGCAGGATCGGAGCCCTGGGTTTTCACCAGAGCAGGGCAACTCAGTCGCTGGGTTGTGACGTTGTATGTGGGGGCGGGGTCAAAGAGGTACAATGGCTTCCCTCTGCCGCCTGCTGCTGCGACCCCCACCAGCACCGCAGCCACCACCGTCACCAGGCCCACGTGCCTTGCTCCACGGCACGCGAGTGTGCCACCGCCGTCAGCCCTCCACCACTGGGTTCGCCCCCTGGGGCCTGCATGGTCCGTCTCACTGCGTGCGAATGTGCGACCTTGGTCAGTCTGCCCCGCACCCTGACTAGTTCTGGGCTGCCTGCACTCCTAGGTCTGTCCTGCCCGACCCAGCTCCGCTGCTGGCTCCACCTCTCTTACCGTCCTCGTTGAAAGGTTTGTAGCTGTCGGACTTCCATATAATTCCGTTTTCTGGTCTCTGGGTGTGTCTTAGTTCTCCAAAACTTTTGTTGTATCCAAACTTGGTTGTGGGAGAAGGCACAGTGTTTCCACCTATGCCTCCATCTTGGCGGAAGTCCTGGTCCAGGTTTTATTGTTAACCCAGGAGGAGGGTCTTGCTTATGAAAGGGCTTTGTGTAGTTTCCATCTCCCACCTGTATCAAACTAGGGAGAATTTCCCACTTCCACTCCAGTTTTCCCACATGTGCAGGAGGAGATAGAGGGTTGACCTCAACATGTCAGCATCAATCATCAAACACTAGAGCCTGGCTCCTTATTTCACTGAGAACCCAGAAAATACAAGTGAGAACACAGAGCCACCTGTAATTATGGGTAGGAAAACAAATTTAGTCCTTAGAAAATGAGGATAATGGTTATATGTATGCAATAAGGGGAAAATGATAAATTATATGAAATCTTTGTTCAAAGTGTAAGGTTGAATTNAATTTCCCACTTCCACTCCAGTTTTCCCACATGTGCAGGAGGAGATAGAGGGTTGACCTCAACATGTCAGCATCAATCATCAAACACTAGAGCCTGGCTCCTTATTTCACTGAGAACCCAGAAAACACAAGTGAGAACACAGAGCCACCTATAATTATGGGTAGGAAAACAAATTTAGTCCTTAGAAAATGAGGATAATGGTTATATGTATGCAATAAGGGGAAAATGATAAATTATATGAAATCTTTGTTCAAAGTGTAAGGTTGAATTTGTCCACTCTACAGGGATATCAGATTTTTTTGAATGGCTTGGGTTCTCTTTCTGCTTCCAAAGATGAGAAGTGTCTGCAGATTTATGGGAGTGCTCAGTTTGGGGATCTCTCCTGAAGTAACCTTCCAATTGGGTGGAATCATGATTTGATTGGTTTGTTTGTTTCTGGGAGCTGGTGTTGGTGTCACATTAAAACTCCCAGCTTCTTAAAACCTGAAGCTCAGGTGATGGTGTTAGGACATGGGGCTGTGGGGCATATGATGGTCCTATGGTGGGGCTGTCATGCACGTGATCATGTTCTTTGTGACAGAGCACAGAGGAAGCTCCCTTGCCCCATCCACCCTCTGAGGTTACAGTGAGCAGACAGTTGTATAACAATCTGCTCTGTAACTGACACCACTCTGCCAGCAGCTAGTATTGCATTTCCCATTTCCAGATTATTGATAAATAAATTTCTTGGCCAAGGACCTAGTTCACAGTAGATGGTTTCAGCACCAAGAATGTAGTAGGGTCATAGAGTGACATGATCACAAGGGCTGCCTCCCTGGATATTTGCTGCCATATACGTGTTGTTAAAAGTATAGCATCAGCGTCATTCCAGTGACATTTAGGGCAGTTTTTCTCTGGTGTTTTATATAGGCAATATTCCCTGGTTGAAAATCAGGGGGTGCTGTTAAACAGGTGTAGTGAGAAGGCAGCATTAGAAGTGGGCAGTATCTATGAACCCATTCAGTATTTAGAGCATCAGTGTGGATTGAGGTCCACGTTTCACTGGAGGTAAAATACAGACATGAATGTTTCTTCCAATCACCATGTCACAGGGATGTGGCTAGTGTGCACTTGTAGGCACTGGCATAAATGCCACTTTGGTGTAGCATTGCCCAAGTGGGGGTATGGGTTTGTGTAGTTTTTATGCTTTTAACTAAGAATGAAATTTTTCAAACTTCCAGAAGATAGTATATATTAATGACAGCATGGCATTTAGATTATAGTAACACCTACCTGAATAATTATTAATGTGCTGTGTGTACCTCAGTCACTTGATGTCACAGTTGTTAAGCCACTTGGGGAGGAGGCTGAAGAGGCTGAGCAGAGAGGGTGTCCAGGGGAGGTAAAGGGCTGTGCCTGTGTTTGTCCCTTCTTCCCACTCTTTTTCTCCACAGTGATGGACTCTCAGTGCACAGATGTACAATGAGAAAGGATTCTGTCTTGGAAGAACAAGTCACAAGCCCTTGCAGTGCCCTACACTCAGCCTGGGAGGCTGACAATGGGGATGAACCTCCCTCTGTGTGTCAACACATGGACAATGTCATACATAGAATTTATGCTGAGCTGAATAGCATGAAACTCTGTGCATGTGAAATATTGCTGTGAATTAAATTGTGTTAAACTAACCAATGGTAGAATTTAGCAACAAAGATAATAACTATACAACACTAATCAGTCCCTTATAAAAGCCTTCACTGTCAGAATGAGTATGCTTTTCCCTCACGTCAAGTGGGGGCTGTCACCCAGGTACTTCTCTGTCACTAAGTGGGCATCACATGCAAACTGACATCAATACATGTAGACAAACCAAGATTTTTGGCTGCTTCTGCACCTCAGGGAGATCAGTTCTAACACCTAGGTCTCTGCAGTTAGAACTCACTGAAGTGTTTAACCCAGAGGAAGCACCATGAAGTTTGAGCTGAGTTGGACACTTGTTCTTATGCTTTTGCATGGTAACATTACAAAGGACTCGGGACATTCTGTGTGTGTGTGTGTGTGTGTGTGCTGCTAACGAAAATCTCTTGTCCTCAGGTGTCCGATGTGAGGTGGAGTCTGGGGCATACATGATGTAGCCTGGAGGATCTGTGAGACTCTCTTGCAAAGGTTATGGATTCATGTTCAGTGACTCCTGTGTAATCCTCTGGCAGGGAACTTCCTCTTCACCTGTCATTCAACATGTAGGTATCTAAGAAAGCATTCACCACAATGAGTCTAAAGTGGTTTGTTGAACTCTATCTACATGCATAGGGCAGATGCATATTATCCCTGCCTTGGGACTCTTTCCCTAAATAGCTCTGTTGTGACTTCTGGTTTTGTGTCAGTTTGACTAGATCACAAGATACCTAAGTAATTGGCTGATAGTTACTCATGGGTTTGTCCAGCTGTGTTTACAGGTGAACTCACCTTTGAAATAGTGGCTCAGAAAAGAAGATTTTTTACTACAGTCAGGATGGGCACCATCCACTCCACTAAGATACTGACTGACACAAATAGAAGAGAGAAAATTAACCCCTTGCCTCATGTGTGCTGGATTCTATAGCTGGGGCAGAGGTGTTCTGCCATGAGAACCCTGGTCTTTGGCTTTCAGGTCAAGATGGATTACAACAGCAGCTCTCCTGACACTGATGACTGAAACCACAGCTACTAGGCTTTTGAACCTCTCACTGGCTATAATATAAGCATCGATTCCCTATAAAGGTAAATTTCAAGATGCATTCAGTGAACAAACAGGAGGATCAAATTAATTTATGTTACATTAATCTGAAAAGCTATTAACTAACATTCCCTGTGCCCTAGACCTGTGAGGCCAATTGAAAACACCAGAGCCTCATGACTACTCAGGAAAGCTTACTGAAAATGGATAGAGCAGAATTGCATACCATCAGAGCTCAATGAGACAGATTCAGCAAACAAAGCTGACAACAACGCATAGAATTTGAGTTCTCAGCAATTTAGCTTGCAAGTGACTTTTCTTCATCTCGATCTTTGCCTTCATGTGAAAAAGGTCATGATGAACATTTTTTAAATGATAGAGATTTATTCAATCTGCAAGATTATTGTGAGCATTTTCTTAGAAAGAATGCTTGCTTGATGCAGGTTCTAATTGATAAAAACATAATGATAATAAGGTTGACTTAGAAGGTAAATATGCAGTGACTTAAATAAGGTGGTGGCACACATAACTGACACATGCTTGTGAATTCACCACCAATCCATGGTCCCAAGAAAATGGGAGCTTTCTAGTGTTCTCCATAGGAGCCACCTGTGACATTCCCCAGGCACCAAAAACTGGAAGAGATGTTCTCTTCTGTCCTTGGAACTAAGTGAGAACTCAATGCCTACTGGGCTGCTAGATTTGGAACATGCGGAACCCACAGGGGGAACACCACTATAGCTCCTCCATGACCAGTCCTGGAGAATATCACCTTTGAAGGGAGTCTGAGTAATGACTGGTGGTGTCTGAATTATTACCCCTGATCCCCTGATCAGTGTGAGGAAGTCCATGGGGATTGAACAAGAAACCCAGGAGCAGGAGGAGATGGTGATCCCTGCAGGGACTGAGAGGTGCAGCTGTGGGTCACTGAGCAGTGAGTCTGTCTCCAAGTGGAATGTGGAGTCTGAGATCCATGAGGTGTATGGTCAGAAGGGAAGATAACCATATGGATGGAGCACCAAGAATAGACCAAAAAAACGTTGACACACACAGAGATATCCTCACCTAGAAAGACACACCATGACACAGAGTCCATTGGGGGTACTTTCCAAGTGACGGGTACAGCAGAGAAGGGAGTCCTAGAATGCATTACCATAAAAACCATCATAGTGTCCATGTGTCATTCATTGAGCAATAGAAGGGCAGTGGGAATTGGAACACATGAAGGGAAACCCAGATGGGACCTTCCCCCATAGGTACCTAAGGACAGCAGAGATCCCCAAACCCAAAAAAGCTTCAGGGCTCAGGAGCATTGCCTGTGCCATGCTTCAGGCAGGTCCAGGTAAGGAGCTTCCTTGTGGCTTCGCAAAGTCCTGTCTATAAGTTTCCCTGAAGCATCACTGGGATTTAGTAAGGTCAGTTCTCTGTGTTCAGAGAATTAAAGCACACAGTGTCCCTGAGGGAGTTTCCAGATGTCAGGAAACAACTTTCATTCTGGACTACAGATGCTGAGAAGTTTGTACTCTGTGATCCCTGACAGGAACCTCCCTAGCATGGTGTGGAGATGATGTTAGGAGCGTGAGGAGACCAGAAGCTCAGAGCAGCTACCTAGGAGCAGGTGCAGGGGGGCTGGAAAGGTGTTCCTTGTGAGGGCCTGGGTCTTTTCCTTTTCATGAAAACCTCTAAAAGGAGAGTTGATCGTGTGGTGACTGTAAATATTCTAGTCTACCAGGGTATTTGCCAAGCCCCGTGATACATGAGAACCAGAGTTAGTGGTATTTCTAGGGTTTCTTTATATCTGAATTGTAAGGAACAGTGAACAGAGTTGGTTTTATTAGTACACTGGGGGGAGAATTTTGGAGACACACTGATTTAGGATTCAGATAATCATACATTAAAGCCCATAATTGGTCCTGGATGTCCCCATGTCTCACAAATATGGGTTCACAATGATGAGCATGTCCTGTGGGAGCTTGTTCCTCAGTGGGAGGAGCTGTATCTACATAGAGCTCAGATACCTGGTGGGGGACCCATAGCCTACAACACTGTATAGGATTTGGCCCCCCAGACCCCCACCGAGCATTTCCCTGTGTCCTATACTTTCTCTCTGGTGGGGTCAAGCCTTCAGCTATGAAAAACTCTGCCCTATGCATATGCAAATGAGAAGAGGTAGACTAGGTTGCATGCGAGTCTTTCTGTGCCCTAAGAGCATCACCAAAAGCCACATCCTCCCATACAGAAGCTGTGAGAGCAAAGCTCCTCACCATGGACTGTAGCTGGAGAACCCACTTCCTGGTGCCCTTTCCAGAGGTAAGGGATTTCTCCATTTCTGGGTTGAGGAGGGGACCAAGGACAGTGAACAGGTATTTCCCTCTGCTCCTGAACACTTTTCTTAGGTTTTTACTCTAAGGTGCAGCTGGTTCAGGTTGCTACTGAAGTGAGGACACTTGTGGCTTTGGTGAAGATCTCCTGCAAGGCTTCTGGACACACCTTCACTAGGTATACTGTGCACTGGGTGTGACAGGCCCACAGAAAAGAGCAGGATGAATGGGGCATGTTGACCCTCAATATAGTGCTGCAATCTATGCACAGAGGTCCCAGGGCAGAGTCACCATGACCACAGACACATCCAGGAGCACAACCTGCATGAAGCTGAGCAGCCTGAGAGCTGAGGACATGTGCAATAATTTTTGTTAAATATCTGGTTTCACTCCCTGACTTTGTGTTGTGATCTTCTAGTGTAGGAGATGTGTGGGATTCAGTGGTACATTACCTTGATCTCCTCAGCTTGATGCTCTTGGTGTGCCCCTTTCTGCCAATTATGTTATCTTTCTTTTTTTTCAAATTTCATTTATTTATCTTTAGAGGGGAAGGGAAGGAGAGAGGGAGAGAAATATCAATGTATGGTTGCCTCTTATGTGTCCCCTGCTGGGAGCTAGCCTGCAACCCAGGCATGTGCCCTGACTGGGAATCGAACCTTGATCGTCTGGCTCACAGGCCCACGCTCAATCCACTGAGCTACACCAGCCAGGGCTTTATGTTAGCGCTCTAGTTGTACTTGGGGTTTGGTTGTTGCTGTGTCACTCTTTCATGGGTCTTTCCCTCCAGCTGGATGACTGAGAATCTCTCAACCCACCACATCTTCTATGCTATTGTGCTAATGCTGCCAGGACAAAACCACACAGACCAGGAAATAATCCCACACCCCCCAAACTAGCCCCTCCCACAGCCACACTATCAACAGCAAATGAGCGAGTAGTAATGTGGGTGTAAAGAGGTTAATACTATTATCAGAAAAGAGAAATGATTATGAGATGACTAACTGAATCATTATTTTTTAAATAAGTGAAGACATTTATTTATTATATTGACCAACAATGTTAATTGATCTACACTTAAAAAAACATATTCTCACCCTGGCTGGTGTGGCTCAGTGAATTAAGTGCAGGCCTTCAAACCAAAGTGTCCATGGGTTGATTCCCAGTAAGGGCACATGCCTGGGTGGTGAGCCAATTTTGTCCCCCAGTAGGGGGCACACTAAAAGCAACCACACATGGATGTTTCTGTCCCTCTCTTTCTCTTTCCCTTCCCCCTCTCTAAAAATAAATAAATAAACTATTTTAAAAATAGTATATTCTCTTTTCAAAGTATATTTTATTGTTTATGCTATTGCAGTTGTCCCATTTTTTCTCACAGTTGTGCCCCTCCACCTTGCATCCCTCTACCCTCCTGCATTGCCCCCACCCAAGTTTGGGTCCATGGGTTGTGCATAAATGGTCTTTGTCTTCTCCATTTCCTTTAGCATTCTATACTATGCTGCCTGAACAGTCTCAGACAGGGGAGAATGTTTGCATTTTCCAGAACCTAGAACAACATTCCTTGTCCCATGGCCTCTTACCCCTTCTCCACAGCCATGAATAGGTCATCTGATGTCAGTGGTCACATTACTTTCTTCTCATGGAGTTTAATCTCCCTCTGTCTCCATTTAAGATTCACAGAAAAAAGCATATTTCAGACAACCGAAGTTGATCTCACTGATCATAAGTATTATAATTCACATGCATTTCACTAATTAACCTATTCTAATATCTTCTTTAAAGTCTTTTTGTTAGTGTGTATGCAGTGAAACCTTCTATGAATGGCCCTTTCAATTGTTTTAAATAAAGAGTGTATCTATAAGCTCTGTGGAGTTTTACTTTCTCAGTGGCTCTGAGTCCAGTAATAGAAAAGCACCTTTTCAACACTGTGTCAACTTTGTGTCTTTGAAGGTCAGGAAGCCAGAGACAATCAGAGCTGAGGGCACTGATATCACTGTATAAACTGAGTCCCCTCCTACAAGATGAGAGTCCATGGTCTCTTTTCCACATGTGCATTTGCCTCCAGCACTGGAGTGAGGGTAACACTAGACACAGACATTCCCTCATGATTTCATATAGAAGAGGGCTCCTACAACCTAAACGTGTGTGCTCCACTCTTCCCTGGGTTAGTTTCAGGAACGAAGTGGAGCAAGTGGGAAGGGCAGAGGCCCAGATGTTGGGCTCGCTTATACCATACATGGTCACCTCAATATGCCCCATGCTGGTTCAAAATTCTTTGTTTACTTATTGAAATTCTATCATGACCAGAGTCCACAGGAGATATGCACCTGCATGGAGGCACTGAACTTTATACAGGTCTCCAAACCCAGGACTACTTATACAGTAGGAGAACACGCAAATAGGAAGTGTCTGCTCATGAATAGCACCATAGCTCCTGAGCCTGAAGCTCTGGCACATAAGCCCAGCCTGGGATTCCCATGTGTTCCCCATACCTGCTCAGGACAGAGCATAGGCCACACACCATGGAGTTTGGGTTCAGCTTGGTTTTCCTTGTTGCTATTTTAAGAGGTAACGTATGGAGAACTAGAGGCACTAAATATGTGAGTGGAGATGAATGAGAGAAAGAGTAAAGGGTGACAGTTTCCTGACATGATATATTTGTGTTTGCAGGTGTCCAGTATTAGGTGCAGTAGGTGGAGTCTGGAGAAGGTTTGGTGCAGCCTGGGGGGTTTCTAAAAATCTCCTGCATGATCTCTTGATCCAGCTTCAGTAGCTACAAAATGAACTCTGTTTGCCCATCTCCAAGGAAGGGGCCAGAGTGGGCCTCAGATATTAACGTACATGCTACTACCAGATACTTTGCCACTTCTTCAAAAGGCCAATCCATTATCTTCAGAAACAATGGCAAGAACAGGCTGAACCTGCAAATGAGCAGCCTGAGAGCCAAGGACATGGCAGTGTGTTACTGTGTGACAGACACAGTGAGGAGAAGTTTGTGTGAGTGCAGACACAAACCTCACTGCAGGAGGTGTTGGTACCATTGATTCACTGGCTAGCTCCAGGAGGGGAGCTAGCCAGTGAATCAATAAGATAAATGTAATGGCTAATGGCCTGCCCAGGGCGGGGGCTTGCAGCTGAGTCAACAAGATCAGGGAGAGCAAGTAACTAAGTAACTGGTAAGTAAGAACAAAGAAATTCTTATTAACTCCTATCAGCAGTTCCACTTTCTTGCTTTCACGCCAGAAGTAAAGGTCGTAGTGGCAGACCACCCCTCACCCTATATAAACAATTGTTGCCCACTGATCGGGGCCCAGAATTTGGAGACTGACTCCTCTGGGTCCACGCAGGTGAAATAAAGTTCCACTCCATACACCTGAAAGTGGCTGAGTTGTTTTCTGTAACATTTTATTTCCCTGACTGGGAATCGACACTCAGTCAGGCAGGCCTTTGCCTCCAGTGAAGGCGGAGGAGTGGCCGAGAGGGAGCCCAGCGGCTGAAGGGAAGAACGTGCCCCAATGATTTTGGGTCCCTGAACACCCCACGCTCCGTGCAAGTCATCCTCCTGACTGCTCTTCGACCTGGGCAGGCGGGGTGCGGATTGGAACTATCCAGACCTGAGAAGGCACTGATCGGTAAGTGCCCTGGGGACCAGAGCCCGAGACCAGCTCACCCCTTGCGGTGGAAGGAGACACTGATCACCTCTCAGGCAGGCAATCAGCCTTAAGTCTTCTGGAGGCCAATTGGCCATCTGGAAGGGAATACGTATCCAATAGGTTAGGGCAGTCCTTCTTGGGCGGGACTGTATGAACTCTTGGATGTTTGTCTGTGTGTTTGTGGGAGTGACTGTGTTTGTGGCTCCACAGGTGAAAAACCTACGGAGCAAGAGTGGGCCCCAGCCTGCGGTTCCTCGGTCTGTCATATGGCATAACAGCTGGGAGTTTAGCCCAGATTCTACGGGGGCAGCCTTAGCTAAGACAGACCCAAGCTCTCCGAGAGAGGGGAGGCCAGGCGGGCGAAACAAAAACCCCTTCCCTTTGTCTGCGTCGTTCTGGGAGGGTCACCATGGGCGGGGGACCTTCCACTGTATTAGACTGCATGCTGCAGAACTTTGATCGGTTCCGGGGCCAGGAACCGAGCATGGATGTCGGTCAGTTAGAGGTCTTTTGCACCTCTGAGTGGCCAACATTTGGAGTAGACTAGCCCCCTGAAGGGATACTGAACTTAGGAATAATTAGGGCAGTCCACCTCATAGTGACAGGCAAGCGAGGACACCCCGATCAGTATGTTTATGTACACTCCTGGCAGGAATTAGTGCAGGACATGCCCTCAGTGTGCAGGTCAGAAGCCTAAGACTAGGAAAGGCTGGCGGTAGGCGAAAAGTGGCGCCATTCAGTGTCTTAGTCGCCGGGTCAAGAGAAACACGCCACCCCCCTCCTCCCATTTTCAAAGGAGAGCCAGAGGAAGAGCCGCCTATCGGTCTGCCTCCCCCATAGGCTCTGGAAACTCTCGGCCAGACACGGGGGAGCGAAGACCCTTGTCTGCGACCTAGATTCTGGCTCCTGCAGTCTCTGGCGGCAGAGTAGAGACCCTGTTCAAAAGGGATGGCCTCTCTAAAATATGCCCCAGTATAACAGAGCAGTCGCCCAGCGAGGCAGCAGTCAGTAACCCCACCCCCCCTTGCTGGAGGGATGGGAGGCGGCCGAGGCCCCCATGGCCCCCTGCATCTGGTCCTTCTAAACAGGTCACTACTAAACAGGTCACTTCTAAGCAGCACTACCCTAGCTGAGCCCCTGTGATTGAGGACCCCTCCTCAGCCTGTGCTGGTGGTCCTGGCAGTGGGTCCTTTAGGAAACCAGATACCTCCCGGGAGCAGGGAGCCCCCAGATTGCTTAAGTAGAGAAACCAAGAGTAGAAAGAATGATAGATAAATCTAGATAAGTAAAAATATGTATAAAGGATGTGAAAGTTTTAAACCTGGAGTAAAAGAAACCTCAACTACCTGTTTTCTGGTTTCGTGAGAAAAGAGCACATTTCTTACATGTGGTTCTGTTTCAGATCAGAAACCTGTATTATAAGACCTAGGAAATGTCACCTGTAGCCAGTTGGGGAGAATGCCTTTGCCACCCAGGACCCAGGAAGGGTTAATTGGGGCTGAGGAGTGCTTCAGCCTGAGGCAAAGCAGCATGTCTCTGCCATGAGACTAGGCCTTAAAGGAGCATGTCTCTGTGAGGCACCAGTGGACGCATTGGTACAAGAGAATGCCTCTACCTGTGTATTATTTTGGAACTCTGTGTTTTGGATTTTGCTTTGTATCTGCTCTGAAAAGGAAAAGGAAAAAGCCCACTGGCAGATGACAAAGACCAGGGTTACAGGTGCCTACAGTCCTCAGGTTAGCTGGCTTAGACCCAGACTAGACTGCTGCAGGGCTTCAGAAACTCTCCCACTTCCCTTGGAGAGGGCCTGGCCAGAGATCTAAAATCATTCACCGAGAAGGAGACTGACCCAGTGTTACTGCGGTGTATAGATGACCTCCTTTCAGCCGCACCAACCCGAGACCAGTGCTGGGAGGGCCCTTGCCAGCTGTTCGAACTGCTAACCAAGACAGGGTACCGGGTGTCCTTAAAGAAGGGGCACAGATCAAAACAGAGTGGGCAAGACAAGCTGGAAGACAGGAAAGTGCTAAGAAGAATTAGAAGTTGTCAGGTGGGAAAACATATGTCCCCCAGGGGCAAGCCAGCAATCTAGTGAGGCAGTGTCACAGCCTCACTCATATGGGCAAGATGTCCCTAGAAAACCTGTTAAAAAGGTACTTTTACCTCCCTAACCTGGTTGCACTCTGCACCTCTGCAGCAGTGCAGTGTGTTACTTGTGCCCCGAACAATGTGGCAGGGCACCCAGGAATAAAGTCAGGGATACAGCATTCAGGGAGACAGCCGTTTGAGGACTTGTAAGTGGACTTTACTGAAGTCAGACCCAGTCGAGGGTATAAGTACCTCTTAGTCTTTGTCTGCACCTTTTCTGGGTGGGTAGAAGCCTTCCCCATCAGGACTGAGAAAAGCCGAGAAGCCACCGGAGCCCTGATGAGGAAAATCATCCCAAGGTACGGATTGTCCCTGACTATTGGGAGTGATGATGGTCCAGCTTTCATCTCAAACATGATGCAGGAGGTAACAAGGCTCCTCCATATCACATGGAAATTGCACACTGCATACCGACCCCAGAGCTCGAGAAAAGTAGAGCGTATGAACCAGACTCTCAAGGAAACTCTAACAAAGTTCCATCAAGAAACTGGACTGCCTTAGACTGACTTGCTGCTGCTGGCACTACTTAGAGTTAGGAATGTCCCTAACCCTTCAGGCTACACCCCATATGAGTTAGTCTTTGGGAGACCTCCTCCCATCCTCAGAATAGACAATACGGGACCCCAGAGAGCAGGAACTCTGGTGGTGATGCTGCCTTCTGGGGGAGATGAGACCCACTACAGATTCTCCTGCCCTGCAGGTGGGAGAAGTCTCCACCATGGATTCGCAGCCTCTGTGAGTGGGCTCTGCTCACCTGCTGCATCAGGGGCCTCTGGGGCTTCCTTTGCTCTGGAGACTGGAGCCAGAGCCTTGGGGCTGCCAATGCAGGTGGGCAGAACCAGAGTCGGGGTGCTGCCATTTTGGGTAAAATGTATGAGCCACGTGAATGCCCAACCATGGAGGACAGAGCATTCATGGGCATTGCCATCTTAGAACTGGCTAAGGCTTCTTTTCAGATTATGAGCTGTGTGCTGCTGCTGTGTGGACACTGCAGCAGTCAGGTTCTCTGTGTAACTGGTTCTGATAGGAATAGCTGTAGTTTTGAAGGTCACGAACTGAGGTCCAAGGGTGACCATCTTATTTATAGGGTGTTTGCAAAGTCTAAGCTTCAGAAAGATGAAAAATGTCCCTGCAAATCTAGGGACTTTTAGTAAAAAATGCCTATAAAAGATGCCTATAGTGCTAGGGACTTTTAGCTGCCAGATACTGAGTTTAAGTACAGTCCTTCCCAGTGTGTTCTCACACCAACCCGAGATTAAAAGTGAATTATAGATAAATCTAGATAAATAAAAAGGCTATAAAAGGTTGTGAATATTGCAGAAAATCTGTGAAAAATTATAAAAATAAATAAAAATGTGAAAAATTAAAACTTTATATAATATTAATAATAAAAATATAAGGCATAGAGATGCATCTTGATGGGTATTAGAAGGAGAAAAATTTTCCTTCAAGCTTTGTGTTTTTCTACCTACCTGATCCCTTCAGAATTTGGCATTCTGAAGGAATGAATGATGGTGTAAGGTTTCTTTGCATAAAACCAATAAGACCAGTCATTAATAGTAGTTTTGTTAACCAGAGCTTTGACTGGAATGTCATGCCTGAAGGAGGCATGTATGGGTTCTGGTCATTACCAGAAAGCTCAGAGGAACTGGGATTGACCTGTGAAGCTAGTGATAGCCCACAAGAAAAGCCTAGTACTTTGGTTGGTTGTACGGTTCGAGCTAGCATTTCCAGGGAAGGAACAAAGGTTACTTTCCTGAAAGATGGCTAAAAAGAAACATGTAAGCACAATGGAGGCTCAAGGATTTGAGTGAAATGACTGGTACAGGTGAAGCCAGATGGCAGATGTGTGGCTCTGCTTCTGGGCCCTGAGGGGCGGACTGAGAAGTCAATCTGAAAGTTCCCTGTGTAAGTTCCAACAAAGTGCACTTAAGGATCATAAGTGATCCAGGCTGCTCTTAGTGTGTTTATACAAATGCACAGTCAAAATCAAAAGCGAGACCTGAAGTAGTCCCTGTAATAACAATAAAAATAATCTTAAAAATTATAGTTCAAAGAAAATCACTATGTTCCATATTAGACATCAGAATGGCACAGCTGTCTTAAAAGTTTACTTTCATTTAAGAGTTAAAACCAGGTTTGTGATGTCACCAAAGATGTACAATTTACAGGTGCAAAGGACCTGTCAAATTGCCAATGTTAAATGTCATTACAGGAAAGACCTTGCAATAGAATGTCATCCCAAAAGACAGTCTCACAGGCACAGCGACTGGTTTGGGGATTATTGTGTGAATTAATCTGTGTGTTCTTATGTTTTCATAGGGCATATGCCTATGACCTGCCTATGCCTATGAGTGATTGGTTGCAATGTAGGCCTCGCTTAAGAAGCCCATCTTTGAGCCATTAGCCAGCGCGTAAAGACCTCAGAGCCGCGGCTGCCTCAGCGGTCGGAGCCCAGAGGCTTCCTTCCGTCTGTGCCCAGCAACAGGGGCCTCTGCCACGGAGAACTCATCGGGAGCCGGGCAACCCTGAGAAAAGTCAAGGGCAGCGGCAGTGGTGGTGGCGGCGGCAGGACGGCAGCCATTGACCAGCGTATAAAGACCTTGGAGCCTTGACTGCCTCACCGGTCAGGGCCCAGAGGCTACCGCCTGCGCCCAGCGACAGGGGTGTCTGACGCAGAGGACTCATTGGGACCCCAGCACCTGTGAGTAAAGACAAAAGCGGCAGCAGTAGGGCCGGCTGCCCTCGGGAGCCAGGCACCCCAGAGTAAAGTCAAAAGCAGCAGCGGCAGCAGGACCAGCAGACATTGGCCGGAGTGTAAAGACCTTGGAGCTGCTGCTGCCGCAGCTTCCAGGGCCCAGAGGCTTCTGTCTACGGCCAGCGTCGGGGCGTCTGCCACAGAGGACTCAGCGGGAGCCCAGCAACTGTGAGTAAAGACAAAAGTGGCAGTGGCAGGACCGGCTGCCCTGGGCCAGCCCAAAACGCCTCAGAGCCGCCGCTGCCGCTGTGTTAGGGGTGTAGAGGCTTCCGTCTGTGGCCAGTGCCACGGAGGACTCATAGGGAGCCCAGCACCCAGTGGAGGATTGGGCCGGCTGCGGGGTCCCTGGAAGAGCTGGCTCCCTCCCTTACCATCTAGGCGGGGATGGGTGGCAGAGACCTGTCTGCCTAGGTGTGCAGGGAGGGTGGCAAGGACAGGGGGCCGTGTTCAGTTGCGATCTCTGTGGTCGCCAGCCCACCAGCCTGCCAGCCCAGGAAATCTGAGAGGAGCATTGTCCTAACCAGTCAGGTTGGGGATTGGGCTGGGCTGAGAGGCACGCTTTCTGGAGAAGTTTTTGCTGGAAAGTGGACTGAGGTGTTCTCCTGTGAAGGCAGCTTGACTTGCTTCTCACCCAGCCACAGGACAGTACCAGATCCCGTGGGTCCAAGGCAGCCTGTCAGGTGGGCGGGCGCCCGCACCCCAGTCTGGTAGCCTGGCTGGTGGGCGGGTGTGCGCCTGGGCCTACAACCCAGCCCACAGAGGGGTCCCACCGAAACCAGAAAAACTGGATTGGACAGTTTGAAACCAACAAGGAAGGAGTTTTTGTTGTTGGTTTTTTTTT